>NW_011123159.1:0-409 GCF_000146605.3 Meleagris gallopavo
TGGGGAGGGACTGGGATTGGGATTGGGGCAGAAGGGGAGCTGGGATTGGGATTGGGAGGTACTGGGATTGGGATTGGGAGGTACTGGGATTGGGATTGGGGCAGAGCAGGAGTGGATTGGGGGGGAATTGGGATTGGGACTGGGATCTACCGGGATGGGACAGTGGGGCACTGGGATTGGGATTGAGAGGGAGATTGGGACGGTGGGGCACTGGGATTGGGATTGGGATTGGGATTGGGATTGGGATGAGGCTGGAGGGGAATTGGGAATGGGATGGACTGGGATTGGGGACGGAGCCAGGATTGGGATTAGGATTGGGACGGGGCTGAAGGGGAACTGGGATGGGGATTTGGACTGGGAGGTACTGGGATTGGGATTGGGAGCATTGGGATTGGGATTGGGACAGAAC
>NW_011123160.1:0-1191 GCF_000146605.3 Meleagris gallopavo
CAAAAACTGTTCCTGTTAGTGCTTCATGCCTGCAGCTGCCACCAGAGGTCAGGAAGCAAAGTAGTCACAGGATGGAGGTCTCTTCTCTAGATAAAAATTAGACAAGCAAAACACATGCGATAACAAGGGAACTTCAGAAGCACATTTCACTTTTAAGAAGGAAAACAGACATACCTTCATCCATTCGCTATGAAATGCCCCTTCATTCCATATCTACAAAGCAAAAAGCAAACAGAAGTCAGTACCCGTTGATATACAAGTAGTAGCGCATACACATAAATCTTTCACCATCATTACTGAACTTCTTTATCAGCCCCCCAGGGAAATAACCTGTATGAAAATTCAAGGCAGGTGCTTATTTCTCTCATCCTTCGGCCCACAGCCTGCAGCCTTACTGAAAAGAACCCCAGTGCTGTGAGAGCTCTCTACAACCCTTGGCCTTGTCACACATTATGTGCTATTAACGCCGTCTCTACAGCTTGGCAGATGATGCTTTTTTCCACGATTTCACTTCAAGACGTGGTCACACAGAATGCCAGTGACGACACGAAAACAAGACATGATTAAATACTTCACATGCAGAACTTACATTCTGCTGTAAAAGCACAGCAAGGCAAAAACTCGAGTCGGACTCACACCTCCCACCCCACCCCCTCCAAGGCCCATTTCTCAAGCATCAACGCTACCAGAGTGCAGGAGTGACACCGACTGAAACAGTCAGCAACAGGAAGGGAAACACTCCAGAAGAGATGGACACTGTACGTACCTGCCCACACTGCAACAGAAAGGGCAGACTTTCCCAGTGGGATGGGAACTGTAACTTGAGAAGCTTCACTGCAGACAGTGAAAATTCAGACATGCAGCCCTAACGATAAATCATTTATATTCACCACTGTGACCAGGTCTAAGCATTAACATCGTTTGACATGAGAAGATTATTGGGAAGCCACTGCCTAGGATGTTATGCTACTACAGAAACGCACAAACAGTCTGAGAGAAGCACCAATGCAAGCATACCAAGTCCTAGAGCTTCCCTACCTTGTCTGGTGCCACATAAAACATCGGTCTGTTAAAGTAATTAAGGGTCAGACGTGTTTGTTAGAACAAAGAGCATATAAACCCTAAGGCTTGGATTTACCAATCTGTTCAATTTTGAGGTTCCTCTCTGTAGCTTCTCTCATCAGCCACCGC
>NW_011123161.1:0-1374 GCF_000146605.3 Meleagris gallopavo
ACAGACTGAATGGCTGGTGCCTTGCAGGGAGCAAAGGCTGAGATGCACAACGTCCTCACCTGCTTGCTTCTTGGAAGCGGAGGTTCAGCAGCAGCTCCACTCGTGATTAAGTCCTCCAAAAACATTCTTCTTTCTTCCTGATCAGGAGACTGGATACCAAAACCTTCTCCAAAGTCATTATTAAACAATATCTGTACCTGAAGCCCAAGGAGAAAACATGGTTCAGATTTAAGACCACAAAACAATCCTATTCTATTCCAATACAACTTCAATTCTGACTTAAGTTTCATGACTGGCATTTCAGCCACCCTTCTATGGAAGGGTTTAAAGGCAGGTGAAAGAGGGGGGGAAGGGGAAAGAGCCTTCTATCCCTACATCCCCTTGGAGCCCAACCTATAGCCCCCTATCATTCAATGGCCCCACACAGCACCTTATAGAACTTCTATACACCTCCTATAGGCCCATATCTCCCTAGATTCCCCCACTGCCCCCATCAGCCCCACTATGGCACAACATCCCTCTCTATACACACTCCCCAGCCCTATATCATCCTATACCTTCCCACAGCCCACCACAACCCCTCATAGCCCCCATTAACCATTTAAAGGGAGAGGGAAGCCCCACATCCCTTATAGCCCACCCTAGAGCCCCATTTTACACTATGGCCACACATAGTCTCTTATAGAACCATAGCCCCATATACTCCCTACAGACCCATATCACCCTATAGCCCACATTAAACTCCCTATAGCCCCCAACAGCCCCCTAGAGCATGACAACTCTTCCTATAGCTTCCCCCAGCCCTCCGTCACCCTATCTCCTCTCACAGCATTCCACAACCCCCTAAAGCCCCAAATCCCCACTATAAACTCACTATTGCCTCACATCTCCCTATAGACACACCACAGTCCACATATGGGCTATATCCCATATCCCACTAGAACCCTCCTACAGCGCACCCACTGCACGCTATAGCCCCAAAACCACCTATAACCCTCCTAAAGCCCACCCACTGCCCCTTATGGACACATGTCCCCCCACAACCCTCCTACAGCCCACCCACTGCCCCTCATAGATTTCCCATAGAACTGGATAGCTCCCCCAATAGCCCCCTACAGCCCCACATCGGCCCTAGACCCCCAACAGCCCCCCACAGTCTCCTCTATCACCCCCATATCCCCCTATAATCCTTCTAGAGTCCCCCACCATTTCTTACAGCCCCAAATCTCCCCTAAAGCCACAATAAAGCCCCCTACACCCCCACATCCCCAATATCCACCCTATAACCCCCCCGTACCGCCACCCACAGCACCTAAACTCCCCCATCCCCCCGTATCTCCCACACCGCCCCCCGTACCCACAGCCCACCTCATC
>NW_011123162.1:0-1361 GCF_000146605.3 Meleagris gallopavo
GGGAAGGGGGGGGAGAGAAATTTGGGGAGAACCAGCAGATTTGGAGGCAGACGTTGAAATGTGGGGTACAAACTACCGGAACTGCAGCACCAGGAGTGAAATTTTATTTACCCCAAAATCGGGTCAGTGAAGGAAGAAGGTGGGGGGGGGGGTCCCCATGGGGCACCGGGAGAGACTGGGGGAAGAGTTCTGAGTAGGATGAATCTCATTGGGGGCCAATGAGGAGAGACTGAGAATTTGAGGGGAGGATCCTGATGGGAAGGGGTGAAAATAAGGTGGGGGCTTGGGGGAGAAAGGACAGGGGTAGCCTCAACGTGGCACAATGGGGCACAAGAGAGGGCCCAAGGAGGGGGTCCCCATGGGGCAGAAAGCGGAAGCCTATAGTGGGGGAGGGGTGGGTGGGGGACGTCATCACGTTGGGCTCCTCACAGCAGGGGGTTCCCGAAGAGCGACGGTGGGGTCTCTGGAACGGAATGGTGGAGGCAGGGGAGCAATGAGGT
Organism: Meleagris gallopavo; assembly: GCF_000146605.3. Taxonomy (NCBI): domain Eukaryota; kingdom Metazoa; phylum Chordata; class Aves; order Galliformes; family Phasianidae; genus Meleagris; species Meleagris gallopavo. The sequence goes on from NW_011123162.1 coordinate 501, forward strand.
ACCCTGATGGGGCAGAGGCACAGCAGGAAACCAATAGGGAGTGGGGGGGGACCCTATTGAGGGGGCAGACGCAGAAGGAGCCCCTCGTAAGGCTGCAGCTGCAGCTCCGCCATCTGTACGAGGGTCTCAGTGCCAGAGGCAGCGGATCGGTGTGTGCCCAGCACCAGGTGAGCGCTGGAGGGCAGAGGGGGCGGGGTGGGGCCGGTGGTGGGCGTGGCCACTTCCAACCGGTGCCGGAAGGGTTGCAAAGGCTTCGCCCCTGGGTTGAGCAAGAGCAGGAAGCGCTCCCCGGCTCCGCCCCCCTCAGCACGGCCACGCCCCCATCAGGCCCCGCCCACAGCATCTCGGCTCCGCCCATTGCAAGGATCTTCTCCTTCTCCCGCAGCGCCCGGAGGCGGCGGCTCAGTGACAGCAACTGTGCCGTAAAAAGGGGGGGATGGGAGGAGTTAGAATAGGCCACGCCCCCTCCCCACATCACCCTCGCCCCCCTCCCTCCCCTTTGTTCCCCCTCCTTCCTCCCCCCTTCAGATTCTCTAAGTGGGCCCACCACCAAACATCGCCCTTTTAAGTGATAACGACAATCGCCACTTGAAGAAGCCGCAGCCCCCGCCCCCTTTAAGCCGCTACGTTAAGCCACACCCCTCTTTAAACCACCCATCCGTGGGCCCACCCCCAAACATCACCCTTTTAAGTGATAACGACGATCGCCACTTGAAGAAGCCGCAGCCCCGCCCCCTTTAAGCCGCTACGTTAAGCCACACCCCTCTTTAAACCACCCATCCGTGGGCCCACCCGGAGGCATTGCCCCTTGGAAGACTCAAGTAAGCGTTGCCCTTTCAAGAGCAACCAGCCCACGGCCCC
>NW_011123163.1:0-935 GCF_000146605.3 Meleagris gallopavo
GTCCTCGGGGTCCCCACTGGGGGGAGACTCACTGAATCCCGACGCTATGGAGCGGGAATTGGGGTCCACCTCCATCCTGACCCCATAAAATGGGCATTGGGGTCCACCTCCACCCTGACCCCATAGAATGGTCCCACTGAACCCCGACCCCATAAAATGGGCACTGGGGTCCGTCTCCATCCTGAGCCCATAGAATGGTCCCACTGAACCCCGACCCCATAAAATGGGCATTGGCGTCCACCTCCATCCTGACCCCATAAAATGGGCATTGGGGTCCACCTCCATCCTGACCCCATAGAATGGTACCACTGAACCCCAACCCCATAAAATGGGCACTGGGGTCCACCTCCATCCTGACCCTATAAAATGGGCATTGGGGTCCACCTCCACCCCGACCCCATAGAATGGTCCCACTGAACCCTGACCCCACAGAATGGGCACTGGGGTCCACCTCCATCCTGACCCCATAGAATGGGCATTGGGGTCCACCTCCATCCTGACCCCACAGAATGGTCCCACTGAACCCTGACCCTATAAAATGGGCACTGGGGTCCACCTCCATCCTGACCCCATAGAATCGTCCCACTGAACCCCGACCCCACAGAATGGGCACTGGGGTCCACCTCCACCCCGACCCCATAGAATGATTCCAATGCACCCCGACCCCATAAAATGGGCACTGGGGTCCACCTCCACCCCGACCCCATAGAATGGTCCCACTGAACCCTGACCCCACAGAATGGGCATTGGGGTCCACTTCCACCCTGACCCCATAGAATGGTCCCACTGAACCCTGACCCTATAAAATGGGCACTGGGGTCCACCTCCATCCTGACCCCATAAAATGGGCATTGGGGTCCACCTCCATCCTGACCCCATAAAATGGGCATTGGGGTCCACTTCCACCCCGACCCCATAGAATGGTCCCACTGAAC
>NW_011123164.1:0-388 GCF_000146605.3 Meleagris gallopavo
GGGGACATTGGGGTCAATGGGGTCACTGGGGACACTGGGGACATTGGGGACATTGGGAGCACTGGGGTCATTGGGGACATTGGGGTCAATGGGGTCACTGGGTACAATGGGGACAATGGGGTCAATGGGGTCACTGGGTACAATGGGGTCACTGGGGACAATGGGGTCACTGGGGACAATGGGGACAATGGGGTCAATGGGGGCACTGGGGACATTGGGGACATTGGGATCAATGGGGTCACTGGGGACATTGGGGTCAATGGGGTCACTGGGGTCACTGGGGACATTGGGGACATTGGGAGCACTGGGGTCATTGGGGACATTGGGGTCAATGGGGTCACTGGGGACACTGGGGTCACTGGGGTCACTGGGGACATTGGGGACATTG
>NW_011123165.1:0-831 GCF_000146605.3 Meleagris gallopavo
CCCCACGGGTCCCCCCCCACCCCACAGCACTGTCCCTAAATGTCCCCATGGTGTCCCCATATGGTGTCCCCACAATGTCCCCACAATGTCCCCATGGTGTCCCCATATGGTGTCCCCCCCATTGTCCCCACAATGTCCCCACAATGTCCCCATGGCGTCCCTATATGGGGTCCCCCCCCATTGTCCCCACAATGTCCCCACAATGTCCCCATGGTGTCCCCATATGGTGTCCCCCTTATTGTCCCCCCATTGTCCCCACAATGTCCCCATGATGTCCCCATATGGTGTGCCCCCATTGTCCCCACAATGTCCCCATGGTGTCCCCATATGGTGTCCCCCCCATTGTCCCCCCATTGTCCCCACGATGTCCCCACGATGTCCCCATACGGTGTCCCCCCACCGTCCCCATGGTGTCCCTATGATGTTCCCTCGCCGTTCCCACAGAGCTGGCCCTGTCCCCATATGATGTCCCCAAATGTCCCCACAGCTCCACGTCCCCACAATGCCCCCATGTCCCCACGGTGTCCCCACACTGTCCCCCTGTCCCCATACCCCCCTTCCCTGCATTGTCCCCACGGTGTCCCCACGATGTCCCCATAACACCTGCATGGCGTCCCCCAGTGTCCCCAAATTCCCATACATTCCTGTCCCCATGATGTCCCCATGATGTCTCCCTATCCCCGCTCCTGTCCCCAAATCTCCAGAGGTCCCCATAATGTCCCCACAATGTCCCCATGTCCCCATAATGTCCCCACAATGTCCCCACAATGTCCCCATGTCCCCATGCCGACCCCACAGTGCCCCCCCCATCCCTGATTCCTACCCAACCCC
>NW_011123166.1:0-367 GCF_000146605.3 Meleagris gallopavo
CTCCATTTTCTCTCCGTTTGCTAGAACCCAGAACAGCTGTGTTCTCAGATCAGGACATTTGGACTCCATTTTCTCTTCCATCTGACTACTATGCACTGAAAAATCAAGAGTGAATCAAGAGGAAATCAGCTTCTCCATGCTCGTGCATGATACAAGATTTGAGCTATCCTTCTCAAGACACTCACAGATGTCACTTACAGTCAGGATTCTGATGCAGACCTGCTGAAACAGCCAAAGCAAGGTGCATTAAATGCCTGCTTATCAATGCCTCTACCTGAACACATTCCTATATCTAAATATGCACAGAAATATTTATGGCTTTTTAATTTTTTGTCTATATTCATGTCTATTTCATGTATTTAAAATA
>NW_011123167.1:0-750 GCF_000146605.3 Meleagris gallopavo
CAGTCTCTCCTTTGAATCCTTTATGCAGCTTTTGAATGCTCACCTGATCGCGTTGTTAATCTCCCTGAACGTACTGCTCATCATTTCACTCAGTATGACTATTTATTATATTTTGAGGAAGCCTTCCCAAAAACCAGAGAATACTGAGTGGCAGGGAGTGTGGAGAGGCCTGGGAGAGACTTTAGAGAGATGGATATTTTCGGGGTCATGGAACATTACTCCTGAACACCTGAAAGACCCTGAGAGCTTAAACAGATATTTGAGAGAGGAATGTCGCGGCTCAGGCAGATCTGAGGAGGCACAAATGATTTGGGGCCTGGCAAATGCTTATCGGGCCTTATTCAATACTATCCTGGGGAGGGAGAGAGTTTGTGTAATTGAAAGGGAGAGTCTCAGGGAAACAGTACAAAAGGAGCGAGAGGGTCTCCCGGTCGAGAGAAAAGACCTCCAATCTGAGAGAGATGCCCTCTGAATTGAGAGAGACTCCCTGCAGTCCAAACTCAACAGTCTTCAATCTCAACAAGACACTCTCCAATCTGAGCTAGAAACTCTCATAATCAAACGAGACAGGCTCCAAGCTGAGCTGGAGGATGAGAGCATTGGAACTGACCAACCTGATCAACTACAGGAGGCACTACAATTGATGTGAGCTGCCCCTGACCGTAAACCGTTGACAAGGGCAATGCCTAATAACCGCGGCAGGTTCTGCAGGCCTCGTTTCCCCGCCGCAGGGACGCAGCACTTAGAGGG
>NW_011123168.1:0-1140 GCF_000146605.3 Meleagris gallopavo
AGAGGATATGATGGAGAGGGGGGGGTCCAATGGTTCCCCTATCCCCATATGGGAGTTCCCATACCCAAGGGTGATGGGAAAATTCTAAAGGGACCCCAGTATTGAGTGATCCCATAATGAGGACCCTGATAGAGACCCCAAAGGGACCCCAACAAGGACTGGAAGGGATTCGTTAATGGGGAGGCGGGAGTCTCAACAGGGAGTCCAGTAATATGGGACCCCAAAAGGACCCTGGTCCTGGGAGACCCCAAAGGGACATGATGATGGGGGACTCCAATAGGGATCCCTGTAATGGGGGACCCCAAAGGGACCTGGTAATGTGGCAGCTCCATGGGGAGCTGGCAACAGGGAACCCAGTGGGGATCCAAAAGGGAATGGGTAATGAGGGACCCCAAAAGGACCCGGTAATGGGAAACCTCAATAGGAACGCCAGAGGGTAATGGGGAATGCCAAAGAGGGACCTCATAATAACTCCAGTATGGGGGCAGCCCCATAGGGGTCCCGAAAGGGGACAATGGCACTGGGGACACCCATCACCCACCCCTCCCAGATCTCCTTACCCTAAAGATGCTGCTGTAAGGTCGCCGGGCTGCCAGCAGTGCTGAGAGAACCTGGGGGTGGGGGAGCATAGCGTGACCCCCCCATAGCCACAGAATCACCCCAGGAACCCCACAACCCCAACAGGGAATACCTTCCAGGAGACCCCATAAAACCCCTAAAGTGCCCCCCCTCCCAGCTTCGGAGGGGGGTCTGAAGTGGGGAGGAGCTTCTTTTTTGGGGGATTCCCATATCCATGATCCCATATAGGGGTTCCCCTATCTGCATATGGGGGTTCCCACATCCACATATGGGGGTGCCTGTGTGGGGAGTGGAAATGGGGAGGGGTGGGAGTGGAGCCTGGCCGGGCAGTGGGCGGAGCTTGTGTCCAAAGGCCACGCCCACAAGGAGGCGGGGCTTCCACCTGGGTGGTGGAGTGGGCGGGGCCTGCAGGTGGAAAGGGGCGGGGCTAAGAAGAGCCCGTTGTGCGGGGATTGGGGGACAAAAAGGGGAGCGCTGTTGGGGTCCGATGGCGGGAATGGCCCGCGGCCTTCACTCACCGCCCCGCCGCCCCTGCACCGGCTCAGCACCGCCGCCGCCATC
>NW_011123169.1:0-664 GCF_000146605.3 Meleagris gallopavo
CTCCCGAGGATCCCCTCCCAGGCCCAATTTCTGCCCCCATTTCACCTTTCTCCCATCAGTGGTGACACCGCTGCCCCCCAGGGAGTTTCTGTGCGAGGAGCTTTGAACCAATTCTGCCGCTTTTGTCCCCAAACTGGGGGGGCTGGGGGGCTGCGCTCCCCCTAAAAAGTGGGGGCGGTGCTGGGGCTGCCCATAGGAAGGGCAGGAGTTCGATCTGTGGGTCGCGGTGCGGCCCGGCTGTAGGGGACCCAGCGTGGGGCTGGGGGTGGAAGGGGAATTTTATGGGAAAAGGGCAGAAATGGGGAAAATGAGCGCGGGAGCAGCGATGTGGGGTCGGAGGTGCAGCAGTGATTTGGGGTCGGAGGTGCAGCAGTGATTTGGGGTCGGAGGTGCAGCAGTGATTTGGGGTCGGAGGTGCAGCAGCGATTTGGGGTCGGGGTCCCAGCAGCGATTTGGGGTCGGAGGTGCAGCAGTGATTTGGGGTCGGAGTCCCAGCAGTGATTTGGGGTCGGAGTCCCAGCAGTGATTTGGGGTCGGAGTCCCAGCAGTGATTTGGGGTCGGAGTCCCAGCAGTGATTTGGGGTCGGAGGTGCAGCAGTGATTTGGGGTCGGAGTCCCAGCAGTGATTTGGGGTCGGGGTCCCAGCAGTGATTTGGGGTCGGAG
>NW_011123170.1:0-446 GCF_000146605.3 Meleagris gallopavo
GTTCAAATGTATGTCAGTTTGCATTCTTTGGAGCAAGACCGTGGGGTTAGTACACAGCTAAGAATTAATCTTTGCCTTACAAGAACACAGCAGTAGTTTTTTGGTGTTTTTTTTTCTTTTTTTCTTTTTTTTTTTAATAAATACAGCCTATTTGATTTTTTAAAATATTTCTTTAACACAGAAATAAAGGTGTGTAGGTGTGTCTATCTTACCCCAATCTGATACTAAAGGTCTAATCACAGAGGTGTGTGTTAAAGCATTTTTTCAGACATAGTAGCACTAAGCTTTCTTCTTTTTTTTTTTCACACTAGACTTCTGATTCTTAAGTATTTCACAAAAATAGAGCACCAAATAGTCAGATTTCAGAGGATTTGGTTAGTTATATTGACTTGTGCAAGTCAGTCTCCAATTTCTTGTTGGAGAGGGAAGGGAAGGCAAGGGAAGGC
>NW_011123171.1:0-386 GCF_000146605.3 Meleagris gallopavo
GATTTATGGGGCTGTGGGGATTTATGAGGTCAGTAGAAATCTATGGGGTTGTGCCCTATAGGGATTTATGGGGTCAGTGGGGATCTACGGGATCAGTGGGGCTCTATGGGGCTGTAGAGATCTGTGGGGTTGTGCCCTATAGGGATTTATGGGGTCTGTGGCGATCTATGGGGTCAGTGGGGATCTATGGGGTTGTGTTCTATGGAAATTTATGGGGTCAGTGGGGCTCTATGGGGCTGTAGGGATCTGTGGGGCTGTGTCCTATAGGGACTCATGGGGCTGTGGGGTTCTATGGGGCTGTGTCCTATGGGGATCTATGGGGTGAGTGGGGATCTGTGGGGTCAGTGAGGATCTATGGGGTCAGTGGGTCTCTATGGGGCTGTAGG
>NW_011123172.1:0-1630 GCF_000146605.3 Meleagris gallopavo
AAAAGAAGAAGAAGAAAAAAAAAAGAGAAAACAATGCCTTTTCCCATCGTCCCGTTTTGTTGGAACCTTCTGAAGTGTTTTCGTTGAAATTTCCCAAAAATGTCAGCCTGAGGGAGACACCCAGCATGGGAAAGTGCCGCCCCAGCTCTGCGCCTGCCAGCGCCGGGGGGGGGCAGCCGGAGCGGGGCCGCGTTGGGGTCCCTGTGGGTGAAGGGAGGGGGGGGGGATGACGGTGTCACGGAAGGGACGGCGGTGTTGAGGAGAGGACCCCACTGGGGGCACCCCCGTGTCACCGCTGGGGATGGTGAGGGCGGGGCCGGGAGCGGGACGGGGTCAGGGCAGCAGCGGGGCGGTGACACCCGGTGTGGGGACGGGGACGGGGCGCAGCGGGACCGCAGCAGCGCCGTCTGAGTCAGCGGAGCTCCGTATGGAGCTGCTGCCCTTTGGCGGTGACCTTTGCAGCGCTGAGTGTGCAATGCTCTGCCCACGGCACCGAGCGGGGCTGGGCGGCCATGGGAGCCCCCCGACGGGCCCGAGGTGCTGCCACCCCCCCGATGTCACCCCTTCGGTGTCGCTCCGTAGCGTCACCTCCCCACCGCCACCCCAAAATGTCACCCTCCCCACAGCTCATCCCCCCGCACGAACCCCATTAGTGACTTCCAGCACGGCGCAGCACTCCTCAGACGAGGGCACACGTGGCTGTGGGGGGGTCGGGGTGGACAACACAGACCCCCCCCCTCCAACACAGCCCAGGGATGGGCGCAGCGGAGCTGTCTGACCGCCTGCATCCTTCTAAAGTGACCTGTGGGACAAATAAAGAGGCTGGAAATGCCAAGAATCCAGCGGGCCGAGTTTTCCTTCTATTCCTCTCTGTAGCATTTCCACGTCCGTCCGTCGGGTAATTTATAACTGCTTTAACCCCTTCCGTGCCGCCCCCACCCTGCAGCCCCCGCCTGCACAGCGCTGACACCGATGGGAAAAAGCCATAATGGTGAGTGGGGTTTGGAGGGGGGCCGTGGGGGCACCGCGGGGACGTCACCGCTCCCAATTGGGCACAGAGTGCTGCAGGGAGGAATGTGGGTCACTGTGATAAATGCAAAAGGCGTTGAGAGGCTCTGGAGAGTGGCAAAGGGGGGGGGGGGTCACCCGCAGTCAATATTTGCCAACTGTGGTGTTAATGCCCGGGAGGGGCTCTTTTTTTCTATTAAAACACGAGTGGAGGGGCTGAGAGTGTGGGACGGTGCCAGGAAGAGGGCGGGCGGTGTGGGGAGCGGCTCTGGCAGTGCTCCCAGTGCTCCCAGTGCTCCCAGTAACCTCAGTGTCTCCATTGCCCCCAGTGCTCTCATTGCTCCCAACACTCCCATTGCCCCCCGGTTTTTCCCCCAGTGTCCCCATTGCCCCCGGTGCCCCACTGCCCCAGTGCTGGCACCACCAGCGTTCAGGTCACCAGGTTCTGTGCCCCCTTCGCCTCTTACCCCCCTTACCCCCCCTGGCTGGCAGCAGTCCCAGTTCTGCCCCACAGCCGATGGGGACCCACCTGCAGCACCGCGCTGTGATTTACGGCAGCAGTCCCCAATCTGTCCCATTTACTTCGCCATTTGTCAGCGGCGCCGGACACGAGACTGCAGGG
>NW_011123173.1:0-1649 GCF_000146605.3 Meleagris gallopavo
GAATACAGTCAAACACAGGACTGTACGTGTCTACCATGTTTCTGGTCATCAGCCCCTACAATCACTGGGAAATGATGAAGCCAACGCGCTGGCCTGAGTTCGATGGATTGAGAATTCACCATCCGAGAACATCGCCCGTTGGTTACATCAGAAGCTACGGCATGCGGGACAAAAGGCAATGTGGGCAGCTGCTAAAGCATGGGGAATGCCCATACAGCTACCTGACATTGTCCAGGCATGCCGAGACTGCGACGCTTGCTTTAAGATGAGACTGAGATAGTTGCCTGAAACAACAGCCCATCTTGCTAGAGGACACAATCTTTTCCAGCGATGGCAGGTCGATTACATCGGGCCCCTTCCTCAGTCTGAGGGGGCGAGATATGCCCTGACCTGTGTTTACACTGCAAGTGGGCTACTGCAGGCCTATCCAGTACCGAAAGCAAACCAGGCATATACCATCAAGGCACTCACTAAGCTGATGTCTGCCTATGGGACACCTCAAGTCATCGAGAGCGACCAAGGGACTCATTTTAGTGGTGCAACAATACAGCGCTGGGCAGAAGAAAATAACATCGAATGGCGATTCCACCTGCCATATAATCCAACCGGGGCAGGCCTCGTTGAACGTTATAAGGGTATTCTTAAGGCTGCCCTGAAGACAGACTCCCAGTCCCTGCAGGGTGGACAAAAAGACTATATGAAACCTTGCGGGACCTGAATGAAAGACCCCGAGATGGTAGACCCAGTGCCCTGAGAATGTTGCAGACAACGTGGGCTACCCCGCTTAGGATCCAAATTACGGGCACTGATCATCAGGTAAGACCCCTGATTGGTAATGACAATAATCTTCTGCTCCCTGCCCCTGAGAATTTAGATCCAGGTACCCATAGAATAAAATGGCCTTGGAAGGTGCAGGTAGGACCCAAGTGGTGTGGCCTACTTGCACCTTGGGGGAGATTATTGGAGGTGGGAGGCTCAGTAGTCCCTCCAGTAATAGGTACATGGCCTACTGATGTTGTGGTCAACATTCCAATCTTCATTGTTTAAGGGACCCCCATCCTGTCCCTATGGCAGATCAGGACACCCCCTTTGGTGCCTGATATAGTTATGCAGCTGCAGACATCTGGCCAGAAGGTTGGTACAGGCAGCCTGGACATGCCCCTGTACAAGCGGAAGTGTTGACCCAGGATAGAAACACGGCCTGTATTTTGCCCTGGAGGGCAGGCCTTCCCATCTTTGTACCCCTGAAACATCTGTATTTCTCCCCGTGAGTCTTTGAGCCTTCAGCATCACCGGAAGGAATGAAATGTCATCAAAACGTTCCAGTGTTACTGTTAGATCATGTGTAACACCCGGTGATGGTCTGCATGGGACTGATGGAACGTAGGACGGACCTGCACCTCATGACCGTATGCCTCCGGTAACATCATCGAGCGCTGGCCCATAGAAGGATGTCAACTTTCACCAATCGTCACTTATCTTGAAATTTACCAACGTGTCGCGATGAAATTGTATAAGCATCGCGGTGTATTGGATCTCTGTATTAGGGAAAGCTCACCCTTTTAGTCAACCTAATCATTGCTTCATGCCGTGAAGGGGTGGAGTGTATGGGGCTGCTGAATCACAGCCTGAACCTTTGATTGATCACC
>NW_011123173.1:2678-8135 GCF_000146605.3 Meleagris gallopavo
TGAATATGTATCCGAATTCCGGGAAAACTATTGATTATGTATTAGTTTTGCCTATATCTGTAGCACGATTTTTCCAGAAGGTGTGCAAGTTAGGCGGATCTATCCCCCTTGCACCCGATGTCCGCACAGCACTGAACAAACCGTACCTGTTTTATAACTACTTTGTGGTTAAAGAGTTTGATTCTGCACGTCAATTTGGCACCCCAGATGGGACACCCTCTGCTCGGCTGCAGGACCAGTTGAGAAGAGGGATGCCTTAGACGCGCCCCGAGATTTCTCGGAAGGACTCCCCTTCCTCATCCGATCACTGCGGGAGCAGACAAGGACCATCCTTTGGCGGACCAGGTATGTGTATGGAATGAGGAGACCCGTAAGCCGTATGGAGACGTCCTACGCGGGGTATAGCCTTGCTGCTGCCCCTGGGAAGTGAGCTCACAGGTTTGGTAGGTTGTCGGCTGGGGTGGGCAGGCTCTGGCGAGCAGCTCCTTGGGAGAATACCCACAAACGGACCTTGTAAGTTGTACGCGGGGTAAGGGGACAGGATATAGTGAGTATCCTGTCAAATGGCTATCTGGGTTCTCCTGGTTGTGATAACAGGAGTTATAGGCTATATAATTGCTATTACCATCTGTTGTAAATGTTCAGTACCGTGTATTTGAATCAATATCATCGCAATATTTGGGATATCCTCTGAGGAAATTAGAACTACGAACTAGCCGGTATTGTGTGAGTGTGGTGAGAGTGAGACGTAGCTAAGCTATGGAGCGAAAGCAGAGTCCCAATCCACTGTTTCGTTCTCCCGTGAGGGAAACAGCCAGAGATGGATGAAGCGAAAGTTGTTTTGTTCTCTGTGTTATTTGTTCGTACATACGTATTTTGTCCATTTAAATGAAATGAGATTGAGATGATGATGGAAATACATATGCTCTAGATCATAGTAAAGGAATACAGAGGGAAGGTTGGGCCCTGGAGGGAGGCAGAGATAGGAAGGATCCTGAGGATAAATTGTACTGATTATTGTCACTGTCTTTGTTGTTGTTAAATGTTTATGTCATGAAAGTGTTACCTACAAGGCTGTTATGGAACAAGGGGTGTCTAAAGTGATACCGAGAAGACCCCCTGGGTTGTATTTTGGCTCACTGGAGAAACATTGCTGGTGAGCCAGAGGGGGAATATTGAATAAGAAACCAGAACATAAATGGAATAATGGGACCAGTTATAATTGAGTACCCTAATCATGAGAGACCAAGTGCTGGGTGTTTGTGGAAGTTGAAGAACTGTGCGGTTTGGTTTGTGGATTTTGAAAGGAATGGGACAAACTGTTTTGATGGTATAAGAAATGGTATACAGAAATAGAATTGAGGGTATGTGGAAGTGTAACTTAGGGTACAAATAGTGGAATAATGTACAAAGGAGAAAGGGTTAAAAGGGTTAAAGAGAAAGTGAGTTTATCTGTGCTGGCATGAGAGCAACCCCCCCGCACCGTTCCCCCATGAGAAGAACTTGGTGTGAGAGAGTGAGCTGCAGATGGAGACTGCTGCTGTAAACAACATTACTTGCAAAGGGGGAGGTGGAGAGGAGAGGGCACTGGAAGTGAGAATAGCCTCTGCAGAGACCTACGAAAACCAAAATCCCAGTGTTAGCACCGGAAGCCTCCGGAGATGAGGAGGAGAAACTGAAATATGATGTTAGTAGTTTATGTAATGATGAGAGTTTGGAAAGTGAAAAGTTTGGAAAGGACACAGGCTGAGGAAGGCAAAGATGGGCAGGGTGTGATAGGGATGTCAGAACTGAAGAGAGGGGAGCAGGATAAAGAGGTTTATCTTTTGGTGGATACGGGTGCCTCTTACCACCCATAGGTGATTTTGTAACAGCAGTAGGAGCTAATGCCCAATAAGAAAAGGCTTACCTTTGGGGATCAATTAAATATAGGCTGAGAAAACAAGTAGGAATACATAAATTCTTGTACATGTCAGGTTACTCTAGCAAGAAATTAAATAAAACTGGAGCTAAGGATCAAACAATATTAACTGATTGAGAATTGTAAGCCTGCCTTTAACACAAACTGGGAAAAACAAGATTGTAGCCCCAGAAGTTACAGAAATGTTGAGTAAGATACACTTAGGAGTGTGGGTATCAGGGATACCTGGCAGAGCCAAAAATGCAGCCCTAAATAGAAGTTAAGTTAAAAGCAAGAGGTAGCCCAGTCAGGGTAAAGCAGTGCCCTTTGAGGATATGTGACTGTAGACGGATAAAAGAAATAATAGATAATTTTTGGACTTTGGATTACTAATTGAATATGAATCCCAATACAATACTCCAAACCTACCAACAAAAAAAAAATTTGGAAAGCAAGTGCTATAGTTTGGAACAGGATTTGAGGGCAAGTAATAGAATAGTTGAATGCACACACCCAGTGGTGAAAAACCCATATGCTTTATTAACCAAGTTAAGGAATGAGTAAGTGGAGTTGACCTTCCGGATTTGAAGGATGCCTTTTCTGCCCGGTTTGGCCAAAGGAAGCCTAGGGGTGAAAAGAGACAGTTAATCTGAACAGTGTTACCCAGGGTTTTGAGAACAGCTCAATGATTTTTGAGAGCTGGTCAACTTGTGAACCTGAGACTTGGGTTCCTCCATCCCAGGGTGGAACCTTACTGCAGCACGTGGATGTCACAAAAAACAAAAGAGGACTGTGTGCAATGGACTGTGAATTTGCTGAATTTCTTGGTTTAAATGATTATCAAGTTTCTCAACAGAAAGCACAAGTCCACAGTAAGTGATGTATTTGGGATATGAGATTACAGCTGGACTTCAAACCTTAAGGACTGTGAGGAAAGAAGCCATCTGCCAAACCCCTGAGCCACAAACTGCCAAGGAACTCCGTACATTCCCAGGAATGACAGGACGATGCCGACTGTGGATACACAGCTACGGACTGTTGGTAAAGCCAAAATATTACACGAAATGGAGAGAGAAGGTGGGCATTCCCTCAGCTGAAATAAGAACTCATGAAGGCCCTCTGCTTTGGGGCTACCAGCTCGCACAAAAAAAAAAGGAATAGCCCTGGGAGTCCTTGCCCAGAACCTCGGACCCTATCGAAGGGCAGGGGCATACTTCTCCAAACAACTTGATGAAGTGAGTAAGGAATGGCTGGGGTGCTTGAGGGTGGTGGCTGCACTAGTATTCAGTATTCAAGAAACCACTCAAGTTATGCTAGGCCAAAGAATAACAGTTTTAATATCTCATATAGTGTCTACTGTACTGGAGGTAAAAGGAGGGCAGTGGCTCTCACCCCAAAGGCTCCTGAAATCCCAGGCTATCCTGGTAGAGCAGGATGATGTAGAAATAATTGTAACTAATATTGTCAACCCAGCATATTTCCTTAGCGGAACTCCTGGAGAACCAGTATTTCATGACTGCTTTGAAACAACTGAAGCTGCATCTTCCAGCTGGTCGGACCTGAAGGACAAACCCTTAGAAGATGCAGAAGACACCTGGTTTACCAACGGTAGCAAGGAAACTCTAAGGCAGGATATGCAGTAGCTGCGACTGACAAGGTAATCAAAGCACAACCATTACCTGAGGGGACTTTCCCTCAAAACGCTGAAACAACTGCCTGGACAAGAGTCTTAATTATATGGACAGATGCTAATTATGTATTTGAGATACTACACACTCGTAGTACTATCTGAAAAGAGCAAGGATTGCACACAAGGAAAACAGCACGATGTAAATCTACCAAAGAGCATGCTATTATACATTGTAAAGGACATCAGAAGGGTAACACTGTACAGGAAACTGGAAATAAGATGATGGGTCAGGTGGCAGGACAGGTAGTTGAAGGAGGCTTTAATTCCAGACGGTAAACTTAAAACCTCTAAACCTGAATCAGAACCTGTAAAATATTCTAGAGAAGATAGCAATCTAATTATTGATTTAGAAGGGAGGGCAACAATGGCAAATTGATTTCTCGGAACTCCCAAGAAAAGGGGGGTGTCGCTGTATGTTGGTATGGACTGATACCTTTTTACAGTAGCCAGAGGCATTCCCTTGTAGAACTAGTAAGGCATGTGGAGTAACTACAGTATTGGTATAGGAGGTTATTCCAAGATGCTGAGGAACTACTTGATCTGTCAAGGAAAGTGTACCATCAAAAGTTAAACTCATAAGGAAAAGATGAGTTGGTTATTAATTTGCTTTATTTCAGTGTACATGGGGTGTTGTCTGTGGCAAGTTGATGTTATGTGCTGTTACATTTTGTATTTTGGTTGCAATAGTACTATGTTTTGTGTTATATTTATTTATTTGTTATTGTTAAATGTGTGATTGTCACTCTTCTCCCTTCTATTTGGATCAACCTTACATTTCTATACTTAACAATGGCTGCTATTAAGGAAAGTAATAGCACTCTCATTAGTGGGCATGAATATCATGATGGAAGTAATATAATGAGCAGGCGTCGATTGGGTAAAGGTTTCTGCTGGCTGGGGAGAGATGGGAGAGCTCCAACTCCCACCAGGCATAGTGAGAACTATTTGGAGCCAGTATCAAAATCCAAGGAGGGTTAAAAGGGTAAATAACCAATTGGTAAGGTATAATACAGGATACCATAGCTTCGTGAGAACCCTTATCCCATGATTAGGAGTAGCTCAGCGGGAAAAGGCTACAGTGAATATCTCTGCAACTCTAGGAATAGTAGAAAATGCCACAACAAACGCATTACGAGCAATCCAAGAGGAGGTATCCTCTTTGTCCAAAGTACTACTCCAAAACAGGATGGCATTAGATCTATCAACAGCTAAAGAAGGAGGGGTGTACACAATAATAAATCAGAGTTGCTGTGCTTACATAAATAAGGATCTGAGAACAGACTTAAAGAAAACCTGGGAGCAAACAAAAGTCCTGCATAGGACAAGTATCAATAACACGACTGCAAAACAGATCTATGGGGATCACTTACTAGCTGATTACTGAATCTAGGATGGTTAAGGCGGCTTTTCTTGGCATGCATCGTACTGGTACTATTGGTGAGCCTGTGTGTAATGAGGTGTTCTATGTGCCTATGCCGGAATACTAGAAGGGAATATGAAGTATGGAAGAGACATGAATTAAAGCAAAAAGGTGGAAAGCTTATTTCACACACTAAGAAGGAATAATCTAGCAGGTGGAAATCTTGCTAGATTAAAGAAAAGGGGAGAATTGAAAGCTGAGACGGTCCCCATAAGTGAAAGTAAAAAGGCAAAAAGGCTTCACAGTGACTGAGAATAAGGGGGGGTGAAGGGGAATAGTTAGGGATAGTTTAGAGAAGCAAGAACGTAGAGCTCGTTAGAAAATAAGGGATGGCAGACACTGGGTCTGGGATAGTGAGGGGGATGAAGGCCACAAAGATAAGGGTTTGAGAACAGCCCGAGGACATTTGGCAGGGGAGGTGATTAGATGTCCACAGGGCAAGAAGAA
>NW_011123173.1:22337-28053 GCF_000146605.3 Meleagris gallopavo
ACCTGGGACCTTGGGAGGCTTTGCCTGCGCACCCCTGCTTGGGCTTTTGTCTCTTTTTCTTCAGGAGACAACAAGAGCTGTGGAGAAGAGAGGAGGAAAATGGCGATTGGGAGCCGCCTACCGATGTTCTTAGCTTGTCTTTTTTCTTTTCTTTTTCCCCGTCTTCGTGTGGCCTGTTGTATTCCGCCCTTGCTCCCTATGGTGCTTCGGTGTTTCCTCATGCTCTGCCTTATTAGCCTCTCCTGAGGAAGTTACCTCTAACCCCTATTACTTTCCTCCGATTACCACTCCTATTGTCTTGCATGTTGTTACTCGTTCACTGTAATGGAGACTTCAGGGTTATTTCCTTTTTGTGGCCCCTTGGCTCCTGTTTATCAGTTTTGTTTGATTCTCTCATTTTACGTCATTGCTGTATTTGTTTTTTGCCTTGTCTTGTTCCAGCTCCCCTCTGTCTCTGTCCTGCAGCATGGTTTGTGTGCTTTCCCGTATGTTTCATTTTCAGTGCTACAGCTTCCAGTGTTGTGCTCCAAGCTATTATGACAGAACTTGCATTGCTTGAAAACTGCATTGAGCCATTGTCATTGTTCACTGTTTCTTTTCCTTTGTATGTGACTTATTTCACCATCAGCTTGTTTAAAAATGCTGTTATTCATTATTCTTTACTGAGATGTTTCTCTAATCTTTTATTAGCCTTCCCTAGCTTTAGTTTATTATACACAGTTTTTCTCTGTGATGCTTAATTTTCTTCTGAAAGAACAGATAAGCTATTTATTTGTCACAGCAAGCTTCTAGTAGCAGGCAAAATGTTCAACTGCTTTATCTAACCATATGTTTGCATAGTGGAGAGAGAAGATACAGAAGCACACCTAGCAGCATGCTTTCAAGGAAAGTTGAATGTCTGCTTGTCTGGCAAATCAGTAGGTTCTTGTGACTGTGTTAAAGCTACAATAGAAATATTAATTACTGTACTGTAGTTCATTATAACCAAGTGGTTTGAGGTTTTTTTCCAGACTTCTGTGTTACTGATGGGGAGCTTAGCCTCATGTATGATGATTATACAACTTGCTTGCAAATTCAACTAGGCAAAATGCTTGTGGAAGAATATAGATAATGCTGTGGCTGGCCTTAGTAGTATATATTTGAGTGGAGTATTGAAAATTCAAGTTGAGGATAATAGTGTAATGCACTGTATTTTTTTTTTTTCATCATACTTTCTGCCTTTTTAAATAGTTAAAAACTAAAATATTGCTTTTAGGACAGTTGCAGCAAAAAGAAAAGGGGGAAAAAAGGGAGGAGTTATGAAAGGGAATGGTGTTTGAGATCACATCCATGATGTGTGTTAAAGCTTTTATGAAAATGCAGGGAAGTCTTTAGGAGGGTTTTAATAAGGTGAGACTTCACAAACAGGTTTCAAGATTGTTTTCTGGATGTAATGTCATGTATTTCTTGTATTGTTCTCATGCTATCTTTTTTGCCCTAGAATGCCTAAATCAAAGGAACTTGTGTCTTCAAGCTCATCTGCAAGTGATTCAGATAGTGAAATTGACAAAAAGGTGAAAATTATATGTAGACTATTATGATAACATTAATTTCCATGTGGCAAAAACGCATCTCGTTCCATATAACTTCAGACACTTGGGTGAAGGGGGGGCAAAAACAAGATTAGGGTTTATGTGAAAAAGATGTTTCTTGCTTTGCAGTGAACTTCTTAAAGTTGTGTTTTGTTTTGTTTAGTATTTACTATGTGGTGTATCTAGCCACAAGCTTCCTGGATTTTTCTTTGCTTTGTGGTAAGAGATAGAAGGGTTCGGTATTAACTGCCCCTTATGGCAAGAGTTCAGATTAATTTTGAGATGACTTCAACCTCTCCTCAACCTGCCCTTCATTTTGGTGTCTGGATAATTGCAAGCCCAAAGTCAAAACCACCACCTGCCTTGTCATCTCTGTGCCATGTACTTACCTTGTTTACGTGTTCTTTTTCTCTGTTTCAGATTCCTACTTCTATTGTAATACCACCTGCTATTTTCTCACTTAAAAGCTGATCCAACCTGAATGTCTCTGTTAATTAATTTTAACATTTAAACTGTTTTTAAATGTGAAAATTGAATGTTTCCAATTATTTTAATAATTACTTGTTTTTTTGTGTGTGGGGGATGATTACCATGTAAATTAGATTATTTGCAGTTACTATTTCTACCAATGTTTAAAAGTTACACCATCTGAATGTTTTAAAAACATATTTAATCATTCTATGCACAGAGATTGGACCCTGATGATAAAGAAAAAAATGTTCCCCTGATGAAGGTGCTTTCCAGATATTTTTTTTTTAAAGAGTTTTTTAGCAGTCCTATACTTCCTTTTTTGTTGTTGTTGTTGCTTTCAGTGGAAAATAATGCATTCATGCATTTGTTTTGTTCTTGCTCCAAGGCGAAGCGGAAAAAGCAAGCTGTTCCAGAAAAGCCTCTAAAGAAACAAAAGATGGGTGAAAGTTCAAAAAGGTGCTGCTTCTAAGCAAAGCAGTAACAGAGATGAGAATATGTTTCAGGTAAAATTGATAACTATTTTAGAGCCTGGTTTAGGTACCATGTTACATTATAGTCCATATAAATCTTGAATTTGAATATCTTGATAGTGTCTAGTCTCCTGAAACCTTGGTGGAAGGGGGGTTACAGTACTGCTGTGTGGATGAGAAACTCAGGAAAAGCATTGTCAGGTTTCAGTAGAGTAAAAAATATGAGTTGTGGTAATTGATCTAGCCTTTGTCGTCTTTGCTTATAATAACACTGTGGGTAGTTGTTTTGTCTGTAAATGCAGTACCCATTGTGAATGTATTGTAAATATTAAATCAGGACAATCTCTGCATGGGAATGCTTTTTAATCAGGGCTCTTTCAAGAAAAGTTCTCAGAACCTAAGTATGCACTCTTCATGACTCCTCATTTTTCTTGAACTAGGTCAAGGGCAACTTGGCTCCTGTCTTATAAGACAGTGTCTTGAAATAAGATTTACTTGTTTCTGTTTTTATGGTGCAGATTGTTCTTGCTGAACATCAAAAAAGTGCATTTTTTGACATTGTACATAGCTTTAATTGGATGAATGTATATTTTTAAGTAACACGATGAGTTTGTGAGAGAATGGTACAGTAGTTCCTGAGGTTAGCTGGGGCAGTAGTAGTGCATTCTACAAGCTGTGCAAGAGATGCAAATAACTTGGAGTTACTTGTTTTAGGTGAGCGAGTCGAGTTATTAAATGTCTGCGACTAGTTGGCTTGGTAAGTGACAGGAACAGGAAAAAATTAAGAATCAGTCTTAAGAATTTAAGTTTGTGAAAGTATATGGGAGGGATGTCTAATAAGATGATCCCAATGATGGGTAAGGCAAAAGAAATGGCTTTGGACTGTATCTGTGCAAAGGAGTAAGGCTGAAAAAAAAGCAAACCACTCTCTTCTCAAGAGAGAAGACCTGTGTAACTGGTTATGTAATACAGGGCAGTTACTCCTACTGTGTTAGTCCTTGCTTTCTTCTTCCTCTATAGTTGGGAGGGAGAGCTTCAATTGAAGACACTGTTAATGCCTGGACTTGGTCATCAGCTTGACCTGAACCATCAATGTTCTTTGGTCTCTGCCTACCTTCTAGTTACTCAACAGCAAATATTTTTAGGCTGCTTGTTCTGTTAGGTGAATCACTGTTGGTTTTTATGCTACATCAGTTTATGTGCTTTAACTAAAATGCAGCTGTTTCGGTGTAAAAATAGCATTGTGATTCTATGGTTACTTCCTCTCTTCTACCTGGGAGAGCATGTTAGAAGCTCTAGTTGCATTTCAAATTTTTAGGTATGGTTTTGCTTATTCGAGGACTACTAATAATAGTTGAAACTCCTTTTTGCTTTCTTGGGGCAGTAAAATTATCTCTGTGCAAGTGACTTTGCAGTGTAACTTACAGATGTGACTTCAACTGATGGGAATTAAGCTATGAAGCATTCAGGATAGTCAGAGGTTATGTGATGCCCATACTGTGTGGGGGAGTGGCAGCAAATGATGTGTAACTTACTGATTTAATATTCTAAACCTTCAGACTGTATGCATCCAAAACACAGCTTCCTTTAATGTAGAGCTTACTGTGATCACTGTATTCAGAAGATTCAGCACTTTTGTCAATATTTAGGTTTTATTGTTTAAAACTAATGTTAGTATAATGTTATTCTTGAAAGTAATGAAGAATAGAATTATAAGTAGTAGGAAACGGTTTCAGTATGAAACAGTATTTTTTGTCTTGGCCTTCTTAGGCTTCATAGGTAGCCTAGAGTACTTTAGAATTTGATAAAGGCATTTGGGTATGATTGGGGTGCAGAAATTTCTCACTCCAATTTGTGGTGTATTAATAGAGAATCTAAGGACAAGCATTATCCACATTAATGTGAAAGGGTTTATTATTCATGTATTAGATTGCTGTCTGTGACTTCAAGCCCACGTAAGCTCTACATTATGTGCTTTAGTTTGAAAAATCCTGTTATTTACCCATGCCTAATTTGGATAAGGTTTGTTAATGCAATACAATATTAATGACTGTCAAGAATAGAGCCACATAACAAAAGGCATTTCACAGAAATTGCTGCTTTAATTTGTATGAAAAGAACTTGCCTCCTTTCCTTCTTTTTTATTGAAAGTGAAGTATTTGCTTTTTGACTTGTGAGATGTTCTTCAGTTTTATAGTGCAATGTCTTATCATAGGTTCCTGAAAATAGTTAAATATGTTTGTGATGCTCTGTAAAGTTGTTGGACTGTGAAATAATGAATAGAATTGTGTTGGTAGCTACTTAAGTTTCAGAATTAGTGTTTTGAACTGACATGATGCACTGTAGAGCTCAGCTATTTTACAGGACAGTACGCACTAGGAGTTTGTATTATTTTACTGTGCTCCTTTCAATGCTAAATAGTTACCAGCTAAGAAGACTGCTTTTCTTTTTATTCAGTTTCTACTTTCAGTGTGTATACCTTTCAAAGGAAACTGGCAATTGGAAGGAAAATGTAGATGAAACTCATACAGGAAGCTAGCTGTGTAAGGAACCTAGACACAGTTAAATTTTATTCCATGAAATGGAAACCTGGAAATATTATCTTTTGATCTACTTAATGTAGCAGAGTGGCATATCTAAAGAGCTGTTATATTTAATAAACATATGAAATTGTATATGAAGATTGAACAGCATTAACTATCCTACCATAAATAAAGCAATACAACTCTTGTAACGCTACTGTGATTAAGAAGGTGCTTTAGCCTGGTGAAGTTATTCTAGTACTGTCAGTTGCTGTGAGGAAGAAAAGTTGTTTAGGAATGACTCAATGCCAGAATTGCAGATATCTGAACCTTCAATTTATTTGGGTAAATCTAAATTTTTTTTTTAACCTTAGTTGCTAATTAGAACTGTAGTTCAGAAACCAGCGTTAAAGCTTTTAGCAGTGATAACTGTTTTGCATAGAGTTCAACTAAACATCCTAAACTTCATGCAAGCATTCAGGTGAAATGTAGACAGAGGCATAAAACTTGATGTCAGCATTTTCATATGGAACCATTTACAGTTAAGGTACTGGCAAAATGTGTACTTAATATTCTTCCCCCTGCCTTACTGTAGTTAAGGTATGTAGTCTCATTATTAATATTTGAATCTTAAACCTTTTTTTTTGTATTTGCATCTCTAATCTGCTATATTGTATCAGAT
>NW_011123173.1:28073-30461 GCF_000146605.3 Meleagris gallopavo
TGTAGAGCAAACCTGGAATTACTTGGCAATGCACTTAGTCTTTGATAGATGTTCTAGAGTGCTACTACTTGAAAGAAATCTAAAAGTTGCTTGAAGTCTGTGAAGTGTTATATTGTAAAACCAAGTGTATGGGGCTGCTGAATCAAGGCCTGAACCTCTGATTAATCACCTGAGGCAAGCAATGAGTCAGCCATGGGAGCAGAGGTGAAGGCAATTCACCTGTGCTGCAGGAAGGGGTGGAGCCTGGCTCTACCTCTCCTAGACCCATTTAAGAGCTGACTGCCAGGGGGGAAGGATCTCTCTGGAGGTCTGCTCCACTGGAGTCTACTATGTGAGCCCAGGATAGGATGAGCATCCTTCTTTCCTAATCTAGTATAATAATTGCATCAGCTAAACTCCTGGATATTCTATATCATCTGTATATTCATTGATTGTACAATTGTACAAATGTATCATCTGTATATTCATTGATTGTACACCAAGAAATGTTGTTTATGTATTTAGGATATCCTTTGCTAGTAGTGCTGATATTTGGCCAATCCTATAGACTATGCCAAGCTAAGTCTGAAAGAACTCGGATACTCTGACATCGTGCCTTATTTTTGAGTGCTGTATTTCTTGTGCTGTGGAAGTATTTAATAAATCAATCACAAAATATCTTAAATTGTAGTTTCTTGTTCGTTTTAAAGGATACTTTGAAGTAAGGAAAACAAATACTTCAGGCTTACAGTATCTAAAGTTGTCCCAATTGTATTAAAGTTATTTTTTGACGTAATTCAATGTGGTCTGCATAAGAAGAAAAATGGCTTTAACAAAACAGAAAGCATACTTGTTTATATGTGTTTTTATGAAGTAACAGCTTATGACTTAAATATCTGTGGATGATTTTAGTTGAGTTGGGAGTTTTTGTTTTCTGGACAGATGCACTGGCAATTTAGCAGGGGATCTTACTAGCATTACAAGATGTATAAAGAAATTTAAGCAAGCAAAATATTAGTTTGTGCATTTTGATTACCGAACTTCTGATTCTCAAATTTACATTATACTTGTAATTCATGTTAACAAATACTTTATCAAATGTGGGAAAATCTTGAAGTCTAAATATGTAGGGCAGTCCATGTTGCAAGACAATGTGCTGTGCTTTTTACCTGCTCCCCACCTTCTTTAAAAAAAAAGTACTTCAGTTATGCTGTTGTGGTACAGAAACTCTGAAATTCCAAGAGTAATTATTTGTCAACAAAGACAATATAATGCCTTGGTACATGGGAGTAAACATTAAAAGTTAAGATTTTTTGTTATAATAGAGGCAAAAAAAATCCTAAACCCAATATGCTTTTAAAAGAACGCAACTTAGGTTAATAAGTATTTTTATTCTAGGATGGCCAGATTGGCATGACAAAAAGTACTGAATGCATTAGTGGTTTTAAGTCCTTAATCCATTTATATTGTCATTATCTATTAGCCTACTCACTTCTAAGAATTAAGTACTTGATTTAGTTATTTCTCTGGTGTCTAAAATAAGCTGCAGTGGGCAATGTCACGTGTTTGAGTTTAATACTGTTTGGAGAAGTAAATGCTGTAATAGATAAAATACCTAAAAGATCCTTGTATTTGTTTTGGCAGATTGGCAAAATGAGATATGTCAGTGTTCGTGACTTTAAAGGGAAAGTTTTAATTGATATTAGAGAATATTGGATGGATCAAGAAGGTGAAATGAAGCCTGGCAGGAAAGGTATTACTCTGCTTCATGTTATTTTCTATTAAAACATAGCCTGCAATTTACTCAGAAAATTGTGTATCAGATTTTTATATTCAGAGTAACACTTATTTTAACAAATGATTAGTTTTACTTATAGATTAGAAACAAAAGCAAAGAGATTTTGTTTGCCTGAGTCCACTTTCCTAAATGAATAGTGCATAATATATGGAAACAAGGCACTGGATAGAAACAAATTTATTGTGGGATCCATAACTCCTCCCAGTTCACAGAATCATAGAATGGTTTGGGTTGGAAGGTACCCTTAAGATTATCTAGTTCCAACTCCCCTACTATAGGTAGGGATGCCTCCCTTTAGACCAAGTTATTCACAAACCCATCCAGCCTGGCTTTGAATGCTTCCAGGGAGAGGGCATTCACCACCTCTCTGGGCAACCTGTTCCAGTGTCTCACCATCCTCACAGTAAAGAATTTCTTCCTAATATCTAGTCTAAATCTACCTTCTTCCAGTTTATAAAACCATTTCCCCTCGTCCTGTTGCTACATGCCCTTCTAAAAAGTCCCTCCCTAGCTTTCCTGTAGGCCCCCTTCAGGTACTGGAAGAAGGCCACTATAAGGTTTCCTTGGAGCCTTCTCTTCTCCAGGCTGAAGAGCCCCAGCTCTTTCAGCCT
>NW_011123173.1:30481-34552 GCF_000146605.3 Meleagris gallopavo
TCAGCCTGTCTTTGTAGGGGAGGTGCTCCAGCCCTCTGATCATCTTCATGGCCCTTCTCTGGACCTGCTCTAACAACTGCATGTTCTTCCAATGTTGAGGGCTCCAGAACTGGACACAGTACTCCAGGTGGGGTCTCATGAGAGCAGAGTAGAGGGGCAGAATCACCTCCCTCACCCTGCTGGTCACATTTCTCCTGATGCAATACAGGGATAGGGTTGTCCTTCTGGGCTGCAAGCATGCATTGCCAGCAGCTCATGTTGAATCTCTCATCAATCAATGTTCCCAAGTGCTTTTCCTCAGAGCTGCTCTCAAACCATTCTCTGCTCAACCTGTATCTGTGCTTCAGATTGCCCCAACCCAAATGCAGGACCTTGTACTTGGCCTTGTTGCTCTTCATGAGGTTGGCATGAGCCCATCCCTCAAGCCTGTCCAGGTCCCTCTGGATGGCATCCTTTCCCTCCTCTAGCATGTAAACTGCACCGCTCAGCTTGGTGTCATCTGCAAACTTGGTGAGGGTGCACTCGATCCCACTGTCCATGTCACCTACAAAGATGTTAAATAACACTGTTTCCAACACCAATCCCTGAGAAATGCCACTCGTCACTGGCCTCCACTTGGACACGGAGCCACTGACTGCAACTCTTTGAGTGCAACCATTCTGCCAATTCCTTATCCAGCTAAGTGGTCCATCCATCAGATCCATTTTTCTCCAGTTTGGCATCCTTGATGTCATGCAGGATAGTGTCATGCTTTGCAGACGTCTAGATAGATTATGTCAGTTGCTCTTCCTTTATCTACTGATGCTGTAACTCCATCATAAAAGGCCACCAAGTTTGTCAGGCATGACTTGCCCTTGGTGAAGCCATGATGGTCACCACCAATCACCTCGTCTTTATTTTCTATGTGCCTTAGTAGTGCCTTCAGGAGGATCTGCTTCATGATCTTGCCGGGCACAGATGTGAGACTGACTGGCCTGTAGCTCCCAGGATCTTCTTTTTTCCCCTTCTTGAAAATGGGGGTTATGTTTCCCCATTTCCAATCAGTGGGCATCTTCACCAGACTGCTATGACCTTTCAAATATGATGGATAGCAGCTTGGCAACTTCATCCATCAGTTTCCTCAGAACCTGTGGATGGTTCTCATTGGGTCCCATGGACTTGTGCACCTTCAGGTTCTTTAGATGATCTTGATCCTCACCTTCACTTACAGCAGGCAGATCTACCTTCTCCAGGTTCTTACCACTGCTTTCTGCAACTTGGGCAGTGTTGCCAGAGCCCTTGCCTGTGAAGACTGAGGCAAAGAAATCATTGAGCACCTCAGCTTTCTCTGTATCCCTTGTGACCAGGTCTCCAGTTTCCTTCCTGAGAGGGCTCGCATCCTCTCTAGTCTTCTTTTTATCACTGATATAGCTGTAGAATTTTTTCTTGTTCCCGTTGATGTCCCTGGCTAGATTTAATTCTACCTGGCTTTTATCTTTCCTAATCTGATCCCTAGCTGCTCAGACAACTTCTTTGTAGTCCTCCCAGGTAACCTGTTCCTGGTTCCACTCCCATAGACTTCCTTTTTGCACTTAAGTTAGTCCAGGAGCTCCTTGTTGATCCACAGAGGCCTGTTAGCATTCATGCTTGCTTTCCTTTTTCTTGGGATGCACTGCTTCTGGGCTTGCAGGAGATGGTCTTTGAATCCCAGCCAGCTTTCTTGGGCCCCTCTTCTCTCCAGGGCTTTCTCCCATGCCACCCTGCCAAGCAGTTTCCTGAAGAGTTCAAAGTCTGCCCTCTTGAGGTCCAGAGTAGCAAGCTTGCTGCACACCCACTTTGACACCTTAAGGATTTTGAACTCCACCATTTCATGGTCACTACAGCCGAGGCTGCCCTTGAGCTTCACATTACTCACCACCTCCTCCTGGTTGGTGACAACAAGGTCCGATATAGCACCTTTTCTCACGGGTTCCTGTACTACTTAAAAGAGGAAGTTGTTATTGACACATTCCAGGAACCTCTTCTATGTCTGGTGCACTGCTGTTTTGTTCTTCCAGCAAATATCGAGGTGGTTGAAGTCCCCCATGAGGACCATGTTTTGTGAATATGAAGCTGCTCTTGTTTTTAGAGGGCCTCAACCACTTGGTCTTCCTGATCAGGCAGCCTGTAGCAGACCCCTTCTATGATGTCTCCTTCCCTTGAACCCTAACCCATAAGCTCTTTGTCAGCTCCTCATCCATCCCCAGGTGGAGCTCCATGGACTCCAGGTGGTCATTGATGTAGAGGGCAAAACCCCCTCCCCTTCTCCCCTGCCTGTCTTTCCTGAAGTGTTTATACCCATCTATTCCTACATTCCAGTTGTGAGAGTCATCCCAGCGCATCTCAGTGATGCCTGTAATTCCTCCTGCTTGTTCCCCATGTTCCATGTGTTGGTGTTCAGACACTTGAGTTGAGCTCCTGTTGAGGCTGATTTATCAATTAGAGTTCTCATATCCTGAACCTTACGTGTTGTCTTACTGGCCTGTGATCCTGTTCCAGGTCTAGGACATCCATTACCATTGTTTTCCTCAAAGTACAATGATTTGAGGATTCCCACCCCCAGCAACTCTAGTTTAAAGATCTCCTGATTAAATTGGAAAGATTGCTGCCAAAGATAGTCTTCCCCTTGTCTGACAGATGAACTCCATTCTCACCTAGAAGACCAGATTTCTCAAAATTAGTTCCATGACAGTTGATTAACTCAATTTCTTGCTTCTGTTACAATAAGATATTTTAGAGGAAAAAAAACAAAACAACACCATGAATTTAGCTAAAGTGAAAATATTTCAAGTGCTTGAGTTTTGGTACTTCGTATGTCTAATCTGTGGCACAGTATAAGCCTTTAAATCTTTAATTGGCATGCCCATACCTAATTTTTATGGTATCCTTTTACTGACCTGCTTTCAGAACACTTGCCACCTGTAGGATGCAGATGAGTTGATAGTTGTAGTAGCAGTGCTTTCCTTAATGCCATGTTGCTTCTTTAGAAAAGCTTTCTTTAATCATTTTTCTTATTGTGCCAATGACAGACATAAGCATGAAACCTTCTGTTCTGAAGGCAGTTAATATAGAATCAGCATAAGGTTTGTTACAGTTTTCTGATGTGTCCAAGAGCAATGCAGTGAATAGACATTTAGAAAGCTTGAATTATTGTCAACATCTTAAACAACCAACCAACAATAATAGGTTTGTATGAACAGAGTGTATGGGTACTGTACGGGAAAAATTTTTTGGATGTGTTGCCATGACTTAAAAAATTACTCCAATGTTTAAGGACTAAACTGCTGTGTTTTGAGGTGGAAATAAAAAGCACATCAGTTGAAAGCTTGAGTAGGAAATCGTGAATTCTATTATTTAGGAAGTGTTGTCAGATTGTTTTAGATAGCACATTTAAACTTTATGCCTGCATATAACTCATGGTATGTTGTTCAGGGGCAGCTTGATACTTGTTCTCCTAATAATGCTTGGCCTAACTTTTTTCAAAATCTTCCCCTAAAGACTGTTAGGAGAACTGCTTAAAACAACCACACAGACTGTGCTCCTTAAAGTAATTGTAGTGCTCTGATTAAAAATACCTGGTGATAGGAAAGAATGATGAGTCCTAGAGATGGAATTCATAGTTTCACCTGTTTTCAGGTCCTACTCCACCTACAGGGAGAAAGCAATAGAAGAAGCCTGATCAGTGAGGTGGGTGGGAGAGAGAGGGGTCAATAGTAGAAGAGCCTGACTGGAGGGAGGGAGTGAGTGAGAGGCAGTTCTGTGAGTATGTACTCATGTAGCGATTGCAGAAGAAGAGTGAGGAGGCTCAAGCATGAGGGAAATGTGTGTCTGAACTACAGCTTGAAGTAAAAATTCAGAACTGAGGAGGTGAATTGTGGGGCACTGAATGAGCATTGTTTGAATGTTACAATCTATAGTGATTTTGAAGCTTAAAACCAAACAAAACAGAACAAAAAGACTTCCATGTTTGTGAGTGCTAAGGAATAGAGTATCTCCAAAATGTTACTTAGTTACTTATAGCATTCATTACTCACGCTACTTTGAGCTGTCACC
>NW_011123174.1:0-346 GCF_000146605.3 Meleagris gallopavo
GGTTATGGGGCTGAGCTGAGCTCCAAACGTGTGGCAGGGAACTACAGCAAGTATGGGGCGCGTGGGGGTCTTGTGGGGTCTTGTGGGGTCTTGTGGGGTCTTGTGGGGTCTTGTGGGGTCATAGGGGTGGGTTATGGGGTGGTTATGGGGCTGAGCTGAGCTCCAAACCCGCGGCCGGGAACTACAGCAAGTATGGGGCGCAGGGGGGACAATGGGGCCGTGTGGGGTCCTATAGGGCTGTGTGGGGTTTTGTGGGGTCTTATAGGGCTTTGTGGGCTCTTATGGGGTTATAGGAGTGGGTTATGGGGTGGTTATGGGGCTGAGCTGAGCTCCAAACCCGCGGCCG
>NW_011123174.1:6994-13549 GCF_000146605.3 Meleagris gallopavo
CTAAGGAAACATTTGATTTCAAATTATTACATTATTATAACCTCATGATATGCTTTACTTGCAAGAGCCACCATTTATCAACAAACACACACAATTATTTTAATTAAAATATTAAAATTCCATCATCTGCTATAAATAATTAAATATTTTATAATAGTATCAGTACAGCTCCAAGGAGGTCTGCTCTTTTTCCTGTGAGCACAGCGGCTCAAGTAAATTACATTAACAGAAAATAAACAAATTGGTGGTTTTCGCTATTACAATTCCACAGAGCTTAAAAGCCTGGATACAGATATGCAATTGTACAAATTGCAAAATTAAAATGACACAAAAAGCAAAAGCAATAAGAAAGACAAACAAAGAAACACTTCACTTTTTTAATGAGAAAAATCTGAAAGATTTATTACTGAGTCCTGCTTTGTGGAAATCACACAATAAATAATCATTTTGGTGACAAAGAATATTCTCAAAAGCATATTAGTTTGTCTGAATTTTGCTTTATTACAATGAATTTAGTCAATGAACTCTGAATTCATTACAATATGTACAAGTTTTAATAAAGATTAGGAGCCCCCTGACTAAGACTATATATAAGAAATATTTCATATGTCCATAAGAATAATTTTCTTCGATTCCTTAAGTACTTCATTTGCACGTGATGGCTCTGTGGAAGATGTCAATACCGTTTTTCTTAAAAAGGTAGGATAATAGCACATTTGTCAATTTCCTCAATATGTATATATATATAAAATTCCTTTTAGAGAACAGAACACACTCTTTAAATTACTTTCTTGGATTCTAGGCAATTTTATGTCAACTTTCAGTTCAACCATTTGTTTAGAAAGCCTCTCCCGTATTCATTTGGATTATTTTAGCAATCTGCTAAATCATAGAAGTGCCTGTGTTGGAAAGGACCTTAAAGATTATCTATTTCCAGCTCCCCAGTGGTGGGCAGGGTTGCCACCACTAGATCAGACTGCCCACGTGTCCCAACCAACCTGGCCATGAACACCTCTAGGGATGGGGCATACACAGCTTGTCTGGATAACAGGTTTTAGTGCCTTATCTCTATCATCATCAATAATTTATTCCTTATATATAATATAAATCTATCCTCTCTGAGTTTAAAACTATTACCTGTCATCCTATCACTACATGTGCCTTCCCATCTTTCCCTTTATGCATTAGAAGGCTATCATAAGACCTTCTCACAGCCTTGTCTTCTCAAGGATGAACAAGCCCAACTTCCTCAATCTTTCTTCATAGAAGAGCTGCTCCAGTCCTTTGATTATCTTTGTGGCCCTCCTCTTAAGTCACTATGACAGCTCCACATTCCTCCTGTACTGGGAACCTCAAGCCAAGACACAGTACTCTAGGTGGAGCTTCACAGGAACAAAGTAGAGGAGGACAGTCACCACCCTTGCCCTGCTGGCCACCACTCTTTTGAAGCAGCCCAGGATACAGTTGACCTTTTGGGTCACAAATGTATACTGTTGGCTCATGTTAAGCTTTTTGTCTACCAGCCTATACACATATGTGGAATTGCCACCCTGGTGTATTGGAAAACCTGGAAGGTATCAAGCATACTTCTGGCATAGAAACTACTGTGATCTACCCTAGCCTGAATTCTCATTCACTCAGAGAATGTTTGTAACTGACATATTTTTTTTCTTGCCTTGCACCAAGGAATGTTTAGGTAAATGTGCAGAATACTCACCATTTCTGTTTTCTTCACAGATGTGGAATGAAAATATACTTTTCAGAAATTTCTCTGAGCATTACAATGCAACTCCTCTAAGATTCTCTGTGTTAACTATATCCTCTCTTGAAAAAACTTTGTCAGCAGACAATTTATTATTAAAAATAGATTATGTTATTGCCTATTTTTTTTCCTCAGAAAGCCTTGTTGTTTTGTTGTTGTTGTTGTTGTTGTTTTTCTGAATATTACATACAAATTATTGCAAAAAAAAAAAAAATCCAGCTCTGTCTTATGAGGATTGCAGTTTGATTAGTTTTGCTTTCATATGTCTCTTCAGGCCACATTCTATGACTTCATCCTGTTTCCCAGAGGGTGCACTCATATTTTCTCCGGGAAAGAAGGTTATGGTGAATCATCAGAATGGTACATTACAAGAAACATTGTCCAGTTTGAGAAGCTAGCCCAAGAGAAAACAAGTACAGAAAGGCAAATGAATTACAATTTCCTTGGAACCCTATGTAATTCAAAATACATATTTTCTGGGGGGAAAAATATATATATATAGTTATAGTTATATATAGTTATATATATTATTTTGATTTTTTTTTCTCTCAATACCAATAAAAGTATTTTTTTCTGAAGAGAATAATTATTAGTTCTTTAAGCTGTTCATTATACTAAAAATGAAAATTTCAGTTGGAATTTTATTCCTATTTTTGAAGGAAATTTTCACTGGTGTAATATGTAAAGTCTTGATAAAGTTTGGGATGAGTCACACCTCCAGCTTTCTGTTCTCGTAGCCTAGTTAGAACATCACTGGTCATTTAAGCTGCCAAATACCTCAAGGTATACTGCATATTTAATACAATTTGAGTGGAACCTAAAGCCCACACATGTAACATTTAACTTTAGAGATCTCTGAAAATGACCATTCTTCCTGTATACTCTCACATGGTAGGAAAATTGGCGTCCAAAAAAAGTGTTCTGTTCATCAAACTATGAGAGCCAGACTTTCTGCCCTAGGGCTTTGGTCTTAATGGATTTATTTTGCATTAATATGTCTTGAATTATTTATAATATCTGCTAATAATAATTGTCAAAATAATTGCATCCCAAGCAGCTATGGGACATAGTGAGTATACTATTAAATTTGAGATAATTATGCAAACAGATGAATACAAATGTAACCTCAAGTGTACATTTACCTAATTAGTAGAAAGTTTACACCAGGAATTTGCCCTTATGGCAGTTTTGTTCCCAAAAATGGCATTGCTAGTTGCCACTTCAGAGTATTGTAGGGAAATGTCAGAGCAACTACACCTTCTACAGCTGATTTTACAAATATCAAGAAAAACAAGTGGAAATGTCAAAATGGATGCTTTCTGTGAATGTAAAGGGAAGAAATAAAATGAAGAATACTCATGAAATTGTGAAAATACTTTCTATAGAGAGTTTCTGGTAGAATGACTCTTTATAAGTTTATTCTCTCTTATTTCCATTCATATTAGGAATTTCTACTAATACATTTATGAGAAGATTAATATTATCAACTCAAAAACAAGCTAGGTTTTTTTCTTTTAGTGCTGTAAAAGCAGATATTATAAAAATTTGCTGTCTATTGAATATAATAAACCCTGTTAATTTCTTCTATATTCTGTTTTATCACCTCGTCTGTCAGTTGCATTTTCATCTATCCACCAGTTATTTCCACTCCTGTTACAAGATTTTCCCTTCGCAAACAAAAAACAAGGTCACAATATATAGCTTCCCTGATTTTTCTCCAAGAAATAGAAAGGCCTGAATTAATGTCTTCCAGATTCTGAAGTCTTTACTTCTTTCATACACTTTTCACACACTTTTTCACAACCAAAGTTATGAGAAAGCAGAGAAAAACTTTTTGGAATTTACATTTTTGAAAACATTTTGGAATTTTGGACTCTGAGCCATAATATTTAAGTGAAGCAAGAAATAAAATTTATTGAATACTTTAAATAATAAAGGACATGTTCTTAAAATAATACAGCACATTGCTAACTTCTTCAGGTTATATATAATTTCCTTTTGAAACTGTTAGAAGAAAATAAAGGCAAAATGACATTTTTTTTAGATTGATCTCCAGAGTAGATTAGAAGACATTGTTTGTCTTAAGTAAAGCTAAGTTTTGCAAAGAAACTATTTGAAGAATTAGAGATAAAACAGAAAGGATGAATTAATAAAATATATAATTTAAAATAGATTATTTTAAAGGAAAACACTGCAAGGGATATGGTTGAAAAGCAACTGGAATACAATAGTATTTCACTTTTGAGGATTTTTAAAAATAATTAAAATACTAAAGACTGTATCAAATTACAGCAGTTTTCTATGCAGCAAATAATAAAAAAAAATATGACACAGAAAAGAAGATATAAAAATATCCTCTGCGCATATTAGTTTGTACAGAAGCTGCACTTCTTAGAGGAGAAATAGTACTTTTGTATTCAGAATATAATCCTGAGTTGAAATGAGATTTATTATTCTAAAAAGAAAAATACTGTGAATTTCTTAAATTTAATTACGTATGTATACGCAGAGAATGTTTTCACCACCTCATTATCACCTGAACAAAAACAAAATACCCCAAATTGCTCAAAGATCTTTTATTTTCCTTCAGAGTTTTATCCATTAAAGGAACGAATCACTAGATTGCTCAAGCCATGGTATAAAATGTAAAAGGAAGAAAAATAAGAATAAACAGACAAAAAAACCTTAATGCATCATATACTTATGTGATATTTTCAAGTAATCTGAATATGTCATACATGTTATTAATATGCATTCAAGGCAAAAAAGAAGACTAGTACACTTTCACAACCTAGAAGGAAAAAAATAAAAACTTAAATGAATGGGAAAAAGAAGTAGATACCTAGTCTTCTCTGAGAATTTTACTCACATTTTACTTTTTTTTTTTTAATAAAGATATCCGCTTAAAGTCTAAAAATAGAAAAACAGAAAAACAGAGTATCAAAGGAAAACAAACAAACAAAATATGGAAATTATCTTAGTATTTGTAGAAAATACATTCTCTTCAGAAAGAATCACAGATGCCAGGAAGAACCATAAGAACATTTTCAGTAGTGGCAATATCAAGGATATGAGACATTTAGTCATATAGTCAGGTAGTACTTCAAAACTAACAGAAGAACACTTTTCCCTAGATTACAGTGATATGAACTGGGCATCTCATTATTGGAGAATATCAAAGCTAGAACATAAAGAATTTCAAAAAGGACAAGACAGATTTATTAAGGTCTATGCTAGTTGTCTCTCAATTCTTTTGATCATCTCTGCTCATTTTTGTACTTTTCCGATTAAAACATTCTTTTTTTTTTTTTCCTTAGATGTACTTCAATCATAAACAATGAGACTTGTCAGAAATTGGAAAAGTTTTTTAAAAACAAAACAAAATGAACAAAATGAACAGAAGTATCTACTTGCTATTTTTCCTGAGCATCCATTATAGTAAGTATTATAGAATCATAGAATGCTTAAAGTTGGAAAGGGCCTTTAAAAGTCATCTAGACCAAATCCCCTATATTGAATGTGGACATCCCCAGTTAGATCAGGTTGCTCAGAGCCTTGGCTAGCCTGTCCTTGAAAGTCTCCAGGAACAGGGCATCCACCGCACTTCTGGGCAATCTGTTCCAGTGTCTCACCATCATCACTACAGAAGTCATTTTTCTTGTATCCAAACTGTCAATGCTTTACGAGCTGATTTGGCCTTGACTAAAGTCAAGAGACTGGCTGATTTGGTTTCTTGACTAGAGGGTGGAGGGACCTGTGGAACTGTGCTTCTGAAAAGGGATAAGGGAAAAGGGCAGAGAGATGGGCCTAAAATAAAACAGCAGCAACTACCTGAGGAGAAACAAACTAATTTACTAAATAAGATATCAAAATGCAAGATTATGCACTATAATACAATATAATACAATATAATTTGATTTTGAGCTAATAAATCAAATATGATGAGAGGAAGTGTCCAAAAGCGAAAGGCCTTACAATAATGCAAGACATATAGTCAGGATGAGCAGAAGGTAGGAGAGCCTGGTTTTGTGACATTGCCAGGGGCTTTATCTCCTCTCTGAACACAAAGTCCTCTGGGGTATGTAGTTCTTCTCAGAACTGAAGCATTAACTCTTTAACTGCCAGTGCACTACATGATGTTATGATGTGGAATATTGATAGCTGAAAACTATAAAACCATGACACAACCTAAATCTACTCTCTTTAGTTTTGAAGCCATTTCTCCTTGTTCTAACACCACAAATCCAGCAAAAGAGTCTGTCTCCTTCTTTCCTGTAGCTTCCCTTTAGATACTGGAAGGCTGCTATCGGGTCACCGGAGAGCCTTCTCTTCTCTAGTCTGAAATATCCATAAGTAGAAATAATTTATCCAGAAATAGATTAGTTAATTTCACCTTTAGTTTCATATGGCATAACTTTCCATGTATTGTTAAAGGCTATTGTTAAAGATCTTAGAAATAACTGCTTATTCAAGAAGCGTAACTTTATCTTCATGACAGAATTTTAGGGAGTAGAAGGGACCTCCGGAGATCATGTTCAATCCGTTTGCTAAAGCAGGTTCCCTGGAGTAGGTTGCATGAGAAAGCATTCAGGAAGGTTTTGAATCTCTGAGGTGTGGCGGCCATAGCGGTGAGGCCAGTCTCTTTTCAGTGGTACGTGGAGACAGGACGAGGGGAAACGGACATAAGCTGCAGCATAGGAAGTTTCGCACAAATGTGCATAAGAACTTCTTCACGGTGAGGGTGACGGAGCACTGGAACAGGCTGCCCAGGGAGGTTGTGGAGTCTCCTTCTC
>NW_011123175.1:0-538 GCF_000146605.3 Meleagris gallopavo
GTTTGTAAAGGCTCCCTCCCTCCTCACTAAGTCTCACTCTTCCACATGTCTTTAAAAGATTTCAAATGATGTGCAGGAAATCTGTATAGAATCCACTGTTTCTCTTGTCAGAAGCAGAACGACTCTGAGAGGCTGACGGGTGCATTTCCTACAGTCTGTTCCCTTTTCTGTAATACAGCTGAAAACACACCACTAAGCTTATTGGCACGGGAGGGAGAGGGGCAGACTGAGTAGCTCCCACATTCTTGTTGCACAGACAGTCAGCAGAGCTTAATCAGGCTTAATTCTTTGCCTTATGAAATGCAGTTAAGTTTCCACTCTGTGCAACTGCTGGTGTTCAGAACATGACTTTCTCATGTGTGCACTTACAGCTACTGGCAGTAGTTAAAGTTACTCAGTTTGTGTCTTCTTCATTGCTATGTTGCAGGGTACCTTCAGAATCAGTGTATTTCTCTAAAGTTTTCTTGTGCTAGCAATAAGAATCTGTTCCCTAATGTTCAAGACTAAGCGAAGTGATGTGCATTTTGTTGTGAAGAGG
>NW_011123176.1:0-301 GCF_000146605.3 Meleagris gallopavo
CACAGCGCCCCTGGTGGCCACGGCGGCCTCACATCGTCCAACAGCAGCATATAGGGAGCACTGCCCCACATCGCCCCATAGCGGCACACAGGGGGCACTGCCCCACATCGCCCCATAACGGCACACAGGGGGCACTGCCCCACATCGCCCCATAACGGCACATAGGGGGCACTGACCCACATCGCCCTATAGCGGCACACAGGGGGCACTGCCCCACATCGCCCCATAGCGGCACACAGGGGGCACTGCCCCGCATCGCCCCATAGCAGCACACAGGAGGCACTGCCCCACATCGCCCCAT
>NW_011123177.1:0-1132 GCF_000146605.3 Meleagris gallopavo
AATATAGGAATGTAGTCAGGGCCTGCAGGGATGCAACGAGGAAGGCTAAAGCCCGCCTGGAATTGAATCTGGCTAAAGTGATAAAGGATAATAAAAAAGGCTTCTTCAAGTATGTTAACAGCAAAAGGAAAACTAGAGAGAATGTGGGCCCCTTACTAAGTGAGGGGGGGGTCCTCGTAATGGGGGATGCTGAGAAGGCAGAGATACTGAATGCCTTCTTTACTTCCGTCTACAGTGAAAAGGCTCTCCCTCAGGTTTCCCACACCCTGGAGGTTAGGGAGAGGGTCTGGGGAATGGGAGACTTCCCTTTAGTCAGGAAAGAGGATGTGCGTGAGCGCCTAGATAGTACTAAAGTCCACAAGTCCATGGGACCTGATGGGGTGCATCCACGTGTGCTGAGGGAGCTGGCGGAGGTCATTGCCGAACCGCTCTCCATCATTTTTGAGAGGTCTTGGATAACAGGGGAGGTCCCTGAAGACTGGAGGATAGCCAATGTCACTCCGGTCTTCAAAAAGGGCAAGAAGGAAGATCCGGGTAATTATAGGCCTGTCAGCCTCACCTCTGTCCCTGGAAAGGTGATGGAACAGCTTGTGCTGGATACCATCTCCAGACAACTGGGAGAAAAGGAGGTTATCAGGAGTAGTCAGCATGGGTTCACCAAGGGGAGGTCGTGCTCGACCAACCTGGTGGCCTTCTATGATGCTTTCACATGCTGGGTGGATGGGGGAAAAGCGGTAGATGTAGTCTACCTTGGTTTTAGAAATGCATTTGAAACTGTCTCCCACGACATCCTTATAACAAAGCTGAGGAAGTGTGGGATAGACGAGTGGACAGTGAGGTGGGTTGAGAACTGGCTGACTGGCAGAGCGCAGAGGGTCGTCGTTGGTGGTGCAGAGTCTGGCTGGAGACCTGTAACCAGTGGTGTCCCCCAGGGGTCTGTGCTGGGTCCGGTCTTGTTCAACATCTTCATCAATGACCTTGATGAGGGGATAGTGGCCACCCTCAGCAAGTTTGCTGATGATATGAAGTTGGGAGGATTGGGCTGACACGCCTGAAGGCTGTGCTGCCATTCAGCGAGACCTGGATAGGCTGGAGAGTTGGGCAGTAAGAAACCAGATGAGGTTCAACAAAA
>NW_011123178.1:0-760 GCF_000146605.3 Meleagris gallopavo
AAAACGGAAATCCTGGGGTGTGCTGCAGCATGCCCTCTCAGGTCAGTCTAAGAACATAGAAAGTAGACCTGTCTAACAAAACAGGTAATAGACAGTTACAACCCATAGCGTTGGGAAATACTCTCTCCTTCTAAGTCCCTTTAGAATACACGTTTCTTCAATTAATTACTCAAATCATTTGCTTTTCCTGAATTGGTCCTAAGTGCTTTTCTCAGGCTGCATCTGTACTCTGCTCAGTCCGAGGAGAAATCCCTGCCCACAGATGCAATGACACAGCGTGGCTCACACCCTCATTTTTCACGGCTCACTGTTATGGTAGCTGCCATCCATGTCCACTCTGCATATTCTTACAGCTCTTCTGGAGACCATGAGACAGATTTATGGTTGAACTAAAAGGAATTTTTTCGTATTGCTCTAGTTCCAGATTATTATCCCTAGTATCATTATATTAAAAAAATAATAATAATAAAAAAAGCATTTTGAAGTAGTATGATATATATTCTGTGCCTCAGAACGTGGTACATGTGGCATGAGAGAGTTTTGGGGCCATAAGGAGTGCCCTGACAGCATCAGAACTGTAAGAGCAGAGAGCTATGCGTGATGCAGCGCTATTCATGCCACCCACAGGAAGCAGGGAGGTGGAAACAAAATATTGCCAGAACTGTGATCGGATTGTGTCTCATAAGGAACTATTCCATTAGTTCTAGAAGAGAGCTTTGAAGCAATGTATATTCAGGATTATCGTCAGCATGCCAGGTGC
>NW_011123179.1:0-816 GCF_000146605.3 Meleagris gallopavo
AAAAACAAAAACAAACCAAAAAAACCCCAGATATATTGACGGCTACATTATGTACTACACGATTCCTTTCAGCTATATATATATGTTTTTTAAATAAGAAAGTGTAGAGCTGCCTGTTCCCTTATCCATCCTTTCTAGCTCCAGGTTAAATAAGAAATGCTATTCCTGTCAACTGGAAGATGTATTCTGGGAAGAGTGGTTTTCAAACTATTTGCTTTTCTTTAAGACGTTTAGTTATGGAAAAAACAACAACAACGACGACAACAATAAGAAAGCAAGAAATAAACAAACAACAACGTCTACATTCTGAAAATGAAAACAAAACCCTCCTGACTTTCTCTTGACTGACTTAAGAGTCTAACACATTCAATGTGGATTTTTAAGGAACACCCCAAACACTGTCACAGAAAAGGAGGGAGTTGCTCTTTTACCTATCAAACCTTGCACATCTTTGAGTGTCTGCAACAACTGCAATGTATGAAGGCACCCTCAAGAAGTGGAGGGCAATGATGGCAGCATACTTACATGAATCCTTGATGAAATAGCTACAGTCCTGACAAAAACCTCCCAGCAGTATATACTGATCTGAAATTCTTGGGCAACTCTTTGCAAAAGGCACTTCATGCTTAGTATTTTTATTTCAGTACTTGCTTGCTGGTGTCACCTGTGGTAAGCTAGCTGGATAAACCTCGATTGGCAGTTCCTCAGGTGTGCTACTGGCTAATTTCTCACTCATCATTAGAAACAGAAAGTTAATTCTGCTGGGAATTTAGCCATCTTCTGCATCTCCTTCTTCTCCTGATCTCTGCCCTACCT
>NW_011123180.1:0-1340 GCF_000146605.3 Meleagris gallopavo
CTCAAAAAGTACCATTTTCTGAAAGCTTTTCCCCAAAAAGTCATATTTACAGAGCACTTATTTCTAAAAAGTACCATTTTCAGAGGCTTTTTTCCCCCCAAAACTGCCATTTTCAGACAGCTTTCCCCCAAAAAGTGGCATTTTGAGACCTTTTCCCCTCAAAAAGTACCATTTTCTGAAAGCTTTTCCCCAAAAAGTGATATTTACAGAGCACTTATTTCTAAAAAGTGCCATTTTCAGAGGCTTTTTCCCCCCAAAATACCATTTTCAGACAGCTTTCCCCTAAAAAGTGGCATTTTGAGACTTTTTTCCCCCAAAAAGTGCCATTTTCAGAGCCTTTTTTACCCCAAACTTCCCCTCCCCACGTGCCCTCCCTTCCCTTCGCCCCCAGACCTAACGAACCTCTTTGCTGTTTCCTCATTAATGAGCAGCACCCGTTCAATTAAACCCAACAAACCAGGGTGTAAGGTGTCAAAAAACACCATTTTCAGGCTCCCCCACCCCCAAACGCCCCAAAAAGGGCCTTTTTCACCCCAAAACCCCACATACAGGTATCCAGGATGACCACGCTCTCATCCTCCTCCCCTTCCCTCGGCTCCTCCTCGGGTGGCGGTGGAGATTTGGACCTAAAAGTGGGAAAATAAACCCAAAATGGAACCAAAAAGAGCAGCTTTTGTCCCAAAAAGGGCTGGTTTTGTCCCAAAAGGAACTGTTTTTTCTGCCATAAAGGGCTTTTTTTGCCCTAAAAGGGGCTTTTTTGCCCCAAAAGGGGCTGTTCTGGAGCTGCCTTTGCTCAAAAAGGGCTGCTTTTGCCCAAAAGGGGCTGCTTTGGAGCTGTTTTTGCCCCAAAAGGGCTTTTTTTGCCCCAAATGAGCTGTTTTTCCCCCAAAAAAGGCCGTTTTTGCCCCAACAGGAGCTGTCTTTGCCCAAAAAGGGCTGGTTTTGCCCAAAAAGGAGCTTTCTTTGGCCCAGCAGGATCCGTTTTTGCCCAAAAAGGAACTGTTTAAGAGCTGGTTTTACCCCCAAAGGTGCTGTTTTTCCCCCCAAAAGGGCTGGTTTTCTCCCAAAAGGAGCTTTTTTGCCCCCAAAAGGAGCTGTTATGGAGCTGGATTTCCCCAAAAGAAGCAGGTTTTGCCCCAAAAAGGAGCTGATATGGAGCTGGTTATGCCCCAAGAGGCAGATTTTGCCCCCAGAAGGGCTGTTTTTGCCCCAAAAGGAGCTTTCTTTGTCCCAACAGGATTTGGTTTTGCCCCCAAGGAGGAGCTGAATTTGCCCCCAAAGGAGCTGTTATGGAGCACGATTTGCCCCAACGGAGGCAGGCTCCGCCCCAAAAAAGGAGC
>NW_011123181.1:0-306 GCF_000146605.3 Meleagris gallopavo
CCAGTGCAATCCTGGTGCACCCAGTACAATCCCAGTCTTCCCAGTGCAGCTCCCTGCGCACCCAGTACAGCTCCCAGTGCACCCAGTGCAATCCTGGTGCACCCAGTACAATCCCAGTCTTCCCAGTGCAGCTCCCTGCGCACCCAGTACAGTTCCCAGTGCACCCAGTGCAATCCCAGTCTGCCCAGTGCAGTCCCAGTGTGCCCAGTGCAGCCC
This sequence comes from Meleagris gallopavo, assembly GCF_000146605.3. Lineage (NCBI taxonomy): Eukaryota > Metazoa > Chordata > Aves > Galliformes > Phasianidae > Meleagris > Meleagris gallopavo. The sequence continues at coordinate 217 of NW_011123181.1, forward strand.
CCAGTCTGCCCAGTGCAGCTCCCAGTGCAGCTCCCAGTGCATCCAGTGCAATCCTGGTGCACCCAGTACAATCCCAGTCTTCCCAGTGCA
>NW_011123181.1:326-1147 GCF_000146605.3 Meleagris gallopavo
GAGCGCCCAGTGCAGCTCCCAGTGCAACCCCGGTCTGCCCAGTGCAGCTCCCAGTGCAATCCCAGTCTGTCCAGTGCAGCTCCCAGTGCAACGCCAGTCTGCCCAGTGCAGCTCCCAGTGCAATCCCAGTCTGCCCAGTGCAGCTCCCAGTGTGCCCAGTGCAGCTCCCAGTGCAGCTCCCAGTGCAATCCCAGAGCGCCCAGTGCAGCTCCCAGTGCAATCCCAGTCTGCCCAGTGCAGCTCCCAGTGCAGCTCCCAGTGCATCCAGTGCAATCCTGGTGCACCCAGTACAATCCCAGTCTTCCCAGTGCAGCTCCCAGCGCACCCAGTACAGCTCCCAGTGCATCCAGTGCCATCCCAGTCTGCCCAGTGCAGCTCCCAGTGCATCCAGTACAGCTCCCAGTCTGCCCAGTGCAGCTCCCAGTCTGCCCAGTGCAGCTCCTAGTGCATCCAGTGCCATCCCAGTCTGCCCAGTGCAGCTCCCAGTGCATCCAGTGCCATCCCAGTCTGCCCAGTGCAGCTCCCAGTGCATCCAATGCAGCCCCAGTCTGCCCAGTGCCCCCAGTGCTCTCATTGGTTACCAGTGCAGCCCGCTCAGTGCACCCCAAATCCACTCCATTTCCCACCATTTTCCCCAGTGCCCCCCCGGATCCCCGCTGTATCCCAGTTTCCCCATTGCACCACAGAATTTCTCGGCGCAGTTCCCAGTTTGCCCAGTTCACCCCCATAAACCCCCCCGGTTTCCAGTGTACCCCAACACTGCCCAGCACCTCCCTGTCCCCCAGACCCCCCAGTTTGGGGACAGAAGGAGCCCGGGGGGC
>NW_011123182.1:0-314 GCF_000146605.3 Meleagris gallopavo
AGGTGCCCTATAGCTGCCCTATAGCTGACCCATAGCTGCCCCACGGCGGCCCCTTAAGTGCCCTATAGCTGACCCATAGCTGACCCATAGCAACCCCATAGCAGCCCCACGGCTGCCCCATGGCGACCCCTTAGGTGCCCCATAGCTGCCCTATAGCTAACCCATAGCAACCCCATAGCAGCCCCACGGCTGCCCCATGGCGACCCCTTAGGTGCCCCATAGCTGCCCTATAGCTGACCTATAGCAACCCCATAGCTGCCCCATAGCTGACCCATAGCAACCCCATAGCAACCCCATAGCAGCCCCACGGCGAC
>NW_011123183.1:0-469 GCF_000146605.3 Meleagris gallopavo
AGTGCACACAGCACAGATTGCAGTGCACACAGAGCACAGATTGCAGTGCACACAGCACAGATTGCAGTGCACACACAGCACAGATTGCAGTGCACACAGCTCAGATTGCAGTGCACACACAGCACAGATTGCAGAGAACACACAGAACAGATTGCAGAGCACACACAGCATAGCTTGCAGTGCAAACACAGCCCAGATTTCAGTGCACACACAGCACAGATTGCAGGGCACACACAGCACAGATTGCAGTGCAGACAGCACAGATTGCAGAGCACACACAGCACAGATTGCAGAGCACACACAGCACAGATTGCAGTGAACACACAGCACAGATAGCAGAGCACACACAGCACAGATTGCAGTGCACACACAGCACAGATTGCAGTGCACACACAGCACAGATTGCAGAGCACACAGCACAGATTGCAGAGCACACACAGCACAGATTGCAGAGCACACACAGCACAGA
>NW_011123184.1:0-476 GCF_000146605.3 Meleagris gallopavo
AAAGAAAACAGCCATATCTACAGAGGTCAAAATCCTTCTTTGCAGCCTGTCTCAGCTGGGACACCTACTGGATAAGGCTTTCCAAATGACTAATGCAAAGCAGTATTTACATGATAGATTCTGCTCAGCCTTTGTACTTCAGACATAAAGCTATGAGTGTGCATCCAAAGGAGGGCTACAAAGAGGGGGAAGGGTCTGAGGACACAGTGTGTGGGGATGCTGAGGTCCCTCAAGGTGCTCAGCACAGAGCAGAGGAGCTGAGGGGAGGCCTGATGTCGGCTGCAGCTCCTCACAGGGAGCGGAGAGCAGTGCTGAGCTCTGCTCTGTGACAGCGACAGGGCCCGAGGGAACGGCATGGAGCTGTGTCAGGGGAGGGACAGCTTGGGGACAGGGAAAGGGTCTGCACCAGGGGGCAGTGGGCATGGAACGGGATGCACAGGGCGGTGGGCACAGCCCCAGTGCTGGAGTTCAAGGAG
>NW_011123185.1:0-455 GCF_000146605.3 Meleagris gallopavo
ATTATATGTTAATGAGTAGATGATTTATTCAATTACAGCACGTAAACAATAGACAGCAGGAGATAGCATCAAGCTAAACACAGAAAATCTGCTTCTTCCAGGTTATGTGACAAACTGCAGTTCCTCAGTGTTACTTTTTTGTGCTTCATTCACAGAGTAAGAAAAGTACCTCTTCTGCAGTTTCAGAGTCAGAAACAACTGAACAGATGAGTCACTCCAAGCTTTAGATTGTATCTGTTCCCAACTCCCCATACACACACATACCAGGCAACACTCTTAATTCAGTGCAGAGATAGCAGAAAGCTCTGCCTGAGACAGAACTGGCACCAGTTACTACACACTTAAAGCCAGGAGAAAGCACTACATTATTACTCACACAATCAAGTTTGGATCACGTTTCTGGTTGGACTGTACACTTGAATTCACTCTAATTTTCTGCAGCTTTAGGACATAAA
>NW_011123186.1:0-767 GCF_000146605.3 Meleagris gallopavo
ACGATGTGGGTGCAGGCGGGGCTGAAGGCGTTGGTGCCGCACGCGTACAGGTGGGTGCGGTTCAGAGCCACCAGAACCCGGATGAAGTTGAAGCACTCGGTCTGAGCGGGGACAGCCGCCATGGGGGGGCGCCCCACAGCGCCCCACAGCGCCCCATAGAGACCCATAGAGACCCATAGAGACCCCATAGAGACCCATAGCGCCCTATAGAGCCCCATAGTACCCCATAGCGACCATAGAGCCCCGCAGCGCCCTATAGTGCCCCATAGAGCCCCATAGTGCCCCGTAGAGTCCCATAGTGCCCCATAGAGCCCCATCGCACCCCATAGAGCCCCATAGCACCCTACAGCACCCCATAGTGCCCCATAGCACCCCATAGAGCCCCATAGAGCCCCATAGCACCCTACAGCACCCCATAGAGCCCCATAGAGCCCCATAGAGCCCCATAGCACCCTACAGCGCCCCATAGCACCCCATAGAGCCCCATAGAGCCCCATAGCACCCTACAGCACCCCATAGAGCCCCATAGTGCCCCATAGAGCCCCATAGCACCCCATATTACTCCATAGAGCTCCATAGAGCCCTATGGTGCCCCATAGCACCCTATAGTGCCCCATAGCATCCCACAACACCCTGCACCCCACAGCACCCCGCAACCCCAAACCCCACAACCCCACAGCACCCCACAGCACCCCATAACTCCCACAAACCCCCACAACCCCCAAACCCCCACAACCCCACAGCACCCCACAGCACCCCATAACTCC
>NW_011123187.1:0-507 GCF_000146605.3 Meleagris gallopavo
CCCCATCCCATAAACCCCCACCCCAAAGACCCCACAGACCGCCCCATAACCCCCCCGACCCCATAACTCCCTCCTGACCCCATAACCTCCACCCGACCCTATAAAAACCCCCTGACCCCATAACCACCCCATAGACTCCATAATCTCCCCATAGACCCCATAACTCCTCCTGACCCCATAACCCCCCCGACCCCATAACCCTCTCCTGACCCCATAACCTCCACCCGACCCTATAAAAACCCCCTGACCCCATAACCACCCCATAGACTCCATAACCCCCCCACAGACCCCATAACTCCTCCTGACCCCATAACCCCCCCGACCCCATAACCCTCTCCTGACCCCATAACCTCCACCCGACCCTATAAAAACCCCCTGACCCCATAACCACCCCATAGACTCCATAATCCCCCAATAGACCCCATAACTCCTCCTGACCCCATAACCCCCCCGACCCCATAACCCTCTCCTGACCCCATAACCTCCACCCGACCCTATAAAAACCCC
>NW_011123188.1:0-573 GCF_000146605.3 Meleagris gallopavo
TTATACATTACAGAAGTCATGGGATCTGGCCCTTCCGGGTGGGGCGGTCTCTTACTGCCTGGCAGTGGGTGCTGGAGGGTGCTTTCCTGGCCGTTCCAAGCTTTTCAGGTTTGAATCGGTATCGGGAACTCTCTCTCTCTCCTATTTTATTTGATTTATTAGTCTCAATTTCAATCAGATTGTATTATATTGTGTTATCTTGCATTCCGATATCATAATTAGTAAAATAAGTTTTCCTCCATAGATTGTTGTCCGGTTTTTTTCTTTCCTCCCTTCCTTCCCATTTGTGGGCTGGGAGGGGAGGCAGGGGCCTACCGTCCCCTGTCACGGGTGTATATTGATCTCGTTAACTCCGTGACAGATTTTTGGTGGAGAATGCGGGCAGTTCTGTTTCTTAGCTTTGAGAACGAATCTCTCTCTCTGCTCTTAGAAAGCTTCGTTAGGGAGCATTATCAGTAGTTTAGGTTTCTGTGCTGGAAAACTTGACCTTGAAAGACTAGGCGTGCTGCCAGTGTTCTGGGATATTTGTAAACTTTGAGCACTGCTCAGTCTGGGTAGTGCCTTTTCTTTTTT
>NW_011123189.1:0-1626 GCF_000146605.3 Meleagris gallopavo
ATGGGTCCCTATGGGTCTCTATGGGTCTCTATGGGTCCCTATGGGTCTGTATGGGTCCCTATGGGTCTCTATGGGTCCCTATGGGACTCTATGGGTCCCTATGGGTCTCTGTGGGTCCCTATGGGTCTCTATGGGTCTCTATGGCGTCCCTATGGGGCTCTATGGGTCTCTATGGGTCCCTATGGGTCCCTATGGGGCACTGCTGGTCACGTGACACCCCCCCCCCCCCGTAGCCATGGCAACCACCCCCCCTGCCCGGCGACGCGGCGCTGATGACGTACCGCGGTCACGCGGTGCTGCACACTCTGATTCGCTGCCGCTTGGCCCCGCCCCCCGGAAGTGAGGGGGGGCTCTTCCTGGGAACGGGCTGCGCCTCGGGGGCTGTGATTGGTAAGGGGGCGGGGCTCAGCTCCATTGGGTTACATGGAGTGGGCGGGGATAAACGGAGGGGGCGTGGCTTTTACCGGTTGGGGTTCTGTGGGGTGGGAGGGGCTTGAGGGGCGGGGTTTAACCCTATTGGGCTATTGAGGTCGAAGGGGCGTGGCTTAAATCCCCATTGGGTCGCATAGGGTGGGCGGGGCTCAAATGGGAGGGCGTGGCTTAGGTCTGTTCCACTCGATGGAGGGCGGGGCTTAAAGTGAGGGGCGGAGTTTACCGTATTTGGTTTGTTTTGGTGGGAGGGGCTTAGGTGAGGGGGCGGAGCTGGAAGCCGATGGGTTCCATTGGGGTGGGTGGAGCTTAAGATAGGAGGCGTGGCTTGACCTAATTGGTTTATATAGGAAGTGGGCGGGGCTTACGGTAAGGGGGCGTGACCTAATTTCCCACTGATTTCTATTGGTCAATGCAGTTAGGTGGTGGGCGGAGCTTAAGGGGAGGGGGCGTGGCCGGGTGGTCTCCCATCGGTTCCATGGCGTGGGGGCGTGGCCACAGGAGTGGGCGTGGCTACGTGACAAAAGGGGGCGTGTCCAGAACCAGTTCTGCCTATTGGGTGGGAAGGCCGGAAGTGGGCAGGAAACAAAGGGGGCGTGGTGTCGGACCGGAAGCTGCAGAGGGGGTGTGGCTTAATACTAATGGTTGGGGGCGTGGCCAAGGCGGGAGGCGTGGCTGTGAGAGGGGGCGTGGCCAAGTGCGTTCCCTGTATGGGGTTGGACAGACCGGAAGTAGGTGGGAATGAAGTGGGCGTGGCTTGCAGGCGGAATTAGAGGGCGTGGCTTAACGAGTCAACCCTATTGGTCGCTATGTGTGTGGGCGCGGCCTACTGAAGGGGGCGTGTCCAAAACCAGCGCTCCCATTGGGGTCGAGGGGGCGTGGCCTTTTTGCGGGCGTGGATCGGCGAGTGGGCGTGGCTACGAGAAAAGTGGGGGCGTGGCCATTCCCCGTCCTTCCTACGGGATGGACAGGCCGGAAAGGCGAGGGGAATGAATGAAGGCGGGGGCGTGGCTTCTGACCGGAAGTAGGGGTAACGTTGTCCCCGCCCCTCCCCCCCTGCCCCCGTACTGTCATGGCCGCAGTGTACGACGTGCTGACGGGCGCCGCCGTGCGGAGGTTGGCTCACCCCGGCGGCTGCGTCCGCGATGTCTGCTGGCACCCGGCTGGGGGGCGGCTCGTCAGCGCCTCGGTGCGTTG
>NW_011123190.1:0-320 GCF_000146605.3 Meleagris gallopavo
TGCTACAACATTGAACTAACAATGACTTAAGAGCAACAATATTCTCCCAAAACTGTGAACTTATGACAAAGACATTTTTGCCAAATTAATATGATTTTTACAAAAGAGAGAGGCTGTGGAGTCTCCTCCTCTAGAGATCTTCAGCAATTGCCCTGGACGTGGCCCTGGGCACCTGCTCTGGGTGTCCCTGCTGGAGTAGGGGTTGGGTCACATGGATCCTGAGCACCCCGCCAACCTCAGCTCTTCTGGGATTTTGTGAAAACTGAACTGAACAAGAATTGGTACTAACAACATGTTGCTTAAGGCTGAATTATATATTA
>NW_011123191.1:0-536 GCF_000146605.3 Meleagris gallopavo
GTGATGTTACAACCCACAAGTGACGTCATAAACCAAAAAAGTGACATCACACACCCCAAGAGACGTCACAACCCCCATATGACGTCACACACCACAAGTGATGTCACACCCACTCATCTGACGTCATAACTCAAAAAAGTGATGTCACACACCCGACGTGACGTCACAACACCACATGTGATGTCACACCCCCATAATGACGTCACAACCCCCATATGACGTCATAACCCAAAGAAGTGACGTCACACAGGCCATGTGACGTCACAACCCCCAAGTGCCGTCACACGCCCAAAATTACGTCACAGACGCCATTTGACGTCACACCACCACATGTGATGTCACACCCCCATAATGACGTCAGAACCCCCATGAGACGTCACACACCCCATGTGATGTCACACCCACTCAAGTGACGTAATAACTCAAAAAAGTGACGTTACACACCCCATGTGACGTCACACGCCCACAATGACGTCACACACCCAAACTGACGTCACACACACCTAAAATGACGTCACACACCCCATGTGACGTCA
>NW_011123192.1:0-590 GCF_000146605.3 Meleagris gallopavo
CCAACCCAACCCTTCCATGGTTCCATGACCTTTCAGGACCCTTCCAACCCAACCCTTCCATGGTTCCGTGACCTTTCAGGACCTTTCCAACCCAACCCAACCCTTCTGGTTCCGTGACCTTTCAGGACCCTTCCAACCCAACCCATCCCACCCTCCCAAGAGCCACCCACGCTCTCAAGCCCGCCATGCTGTCGGTGGCCCCGTCCCCACGGACGAAATCCCATTTTCCCCTGGTTTTGGCTCATTTTAGGGGTGGGAGGCACCAACCTTGCGAGTGCTGGTCCATGGGGCTGGGCGGAGGGCCCATCCCCGCGTGGGCGCCGGGCCGCATCCCCATCCCCTTCATCTGCCCGTATCGGGGGTCCTCGGCCATTCCCTTCTCATGCATTGAGTCCATGGGCTGCGGGGGGAGCACAGCGCTCAGTTCTGTGCCACCCCCCGGGCTTCGTTCCCTCATCACCCCGGTGGAGCTGGGCTCCGTGATGCAGCTGGGGGGGTGGTCCTGCCACGGGGAACCCACTGCGGGACCCTCACCTCCAGCACCCAGGGCACATTTTGGCCACGCTCCTATGGGGAACCCACTTTTGGGG
>NW_011123193.1:0-518 GCF_000146605.3 Meleagris gallopavo
GCAACTGATCCACGTAATCATTCTGACCATAGGGAACTGCAACATTCAATGAAGTTTTTCGAAAAATATTGATTTCTCATTTAGATCCTTAAAATAGTGAGCTAAAGAAACATAGTAAATCTCAGGACTAAGGCTGTGTTATAGTAAAGCACATCTTTTTACAGCACACACAAAGTAAATGGTTTATTAGATTGTTTCTTGGCTTACAACTGGCACCTGGTAGATAAGTGTGCATCTGTAGCTTAGCAACCTTCACTTTGGGATGCAGAGAGCTGTTACTGGAATGGTCTGGAGTTCTGCAAATGACCAAAGCATTCAGAGGTGAATCATTGGGTTTAAGCAAGGAAAGAATAAAGCACCTTCTGTCTCAACCCAGGAATTGTTGAGTTGTGTTTTCTCCCCCGTCCTGCTGAGGAGGGACAGTGACAGAGCAGCATGGGGGGCACCTGGGAGCCAGGCAAGGTGAGCACAGCACAGCTGGGCGCTGAGTTCCAGGGGGATTCTGGGCTCCCAGCCCT
>NW_011123194.1:0-875 GCF_000146605.3 Meleagris gallopavo
CTACCAGGTGCGAAAGCTGATGAACACACTTCACTCCTGGGTTGCACAGCTATGAGTTGAAGCACCTTCACACTGTCGGCCTCTCCAGGACTCACACAGCTTTAAGTACCACCATTTAGACACAGACTCATAGCACTGCACAGCCACCAACGGCCGCTGTCGGCCTCTCTATTCCTTCCATAGAGCACTGCCATCAGTCCCTCTTTGCACTCAAGACTCTCCTGTTTTTTCAGGTATCTCCTTTGTTGCACTACGGGAATGGTATTGCCATTAGCTACCGCAACCACCGCCAACCAAACCAAAACAAAAAGAACTTTCAGAAAGACCCCAAAAAAACCCCACTCTGTTTGCCACGATGAGTGCAAAAGCACAGCACTCACCCATGGCAAGCAAAGCATCCAGCAGGTCTGCTGACATCTCAGATTTAATGATGTCTCTTCCAGCAGTGTCCCAGGATACATCAAAGGCTGGACGAAGAGTCCATGATATAAAGACAGTGATAACTGGTATCAAAAAATATTTGACTCCGTAATGCTGGCACTCGGGATGTGGGGAGAAAAAAGAGCAAAAGAGGATACGGGTAAGAAAGAAAAGCAGAAGAGGAGTACAGATGCAGGAGTGAGGGAGGATACAAGGGAGAAAGAACAGCAGAAGAGCAGAAGAGGAATGGCTAACACTGAGGGAGAGGAGCTGAAGTGTAGCTGAAGAGAAGAGCAGAAAAGGGAAGCACAGAAGAGGGAAGAGCAGAAAAGACAACGCTGTCTGTTCTGTCCTCGCTAGCAATGCCCCGAGATACAGCCAAAGCCAGGAGAAAAAGTCCACGATACAAAGTCAGTGACATGCTTCGAGGCACACAGGATCAGCTCACAGCAACG
>NW_011123195.1:0-352 GCF_000146605.3 Meleagris gallopavo
TCACCACCACCACAGAATCGCCTCACCACCACACAGAATCGCCTCACCACCACAGAATCGCCTCACCACCACAGATCGACTCACCACCACAGAATCGCCTCACCACCACACGGAATAGCCTCACCACCACAGAATCGCCTCACCACCACAGAATCGACTCACCACCACACGGAATCGCCTCACCACCACACAGAATCACCTCACCACCACACGGAATCACCTCACCACGAGGGAATCGCCTCACCACCACAGAATTGCCTCACCACCACACAGAATCCCCTCACCACCACAGAATCGCCTCACCACCACAAAGAATCGCCTCACCACCACACAGAATCGCCACACCACCACA
>NW_011123196.1:0-358 GCF_000146605.3 Meleagris gallopavo
CATTGACCCCAATGTCCCCATTGACCCCACAGACCCCATTAACCCCAACGTCCCCATTGGCCCCAATTCCCCTATTGACCCCACTGACCCCATTAACCCCAACGTCTCCATTGACCCCAATGTCCCCATTGACCCCACAGACACCATTAACTCCAATGTCCCCATTGACCCCAATGTCCCCATTGACCCCACAGACCCCATTAACCCCAACGTCCCCATTGACCCCACAGACCCCATTAACCCCAATGTCCCCATTGACCCCAACGTCCCCATTGACCCCACAGACCCTGTTAACCCCAATGTCCCCATTGACCCCACTGACCCCATTAACCCCAATGTCCCCATTGACCCCACCGTC
>NW_011123197.1:0-522 GCF_000146605.3 Meleagris gallopavo
TCACAAACCCCATGTGACATCACACCCACCAATGTGACGCCATAACCCAAAAAATGACGTCACACTCCCCATGTGCCGTCACACCCCCAAAATGATGTCACACACCTCCATTTAACGTCACACGCACCAAATAAAGTCACACCTGCCATGTGACGTCACAAACTCAAAATGACCTCACACCCCTAAAATGACGTCACACAACGATTGTGACATCACACAACCAAAATGACGTCACACACCCCCAAAATGACGTCACACACCCATTGTGACGTCACACAACAACATGTGATGAAGCATCCCCATAATGACGTCACAATCCCCTTGTGACATCACAAACCCCATGTGACATCACACCCACCAATGTGACGCCATAACCCAAAAAATGACGTCACACACCCCATGTGCCGTCACAACCCCAAAATGATGTCACACACCCCCATTTGACGTCACACGCACTAAATAAAGTCACACCTGCCATGTGACGTCACAAACTCAAAATGACCTCACACCCCTAAAATGACG
>NW_011123198.1:0-613 GCF_000146605.3 Meleagris gallopavo
TGACATCACACACCCCTAAAATGACGTCACCCACCCCATGTAACGTCACAACCCCCAAGTGACGTCAGACTCCCAAAATGACGTCACACACCCCATGTGACATCACACAGCCCATGTGACGTCACAACCCCAAAATGATGTCACACACCCCCATTAGACGTCACACACTCCGAATGAAGTCACACCTGCCATGTGACGTCACAAAATCAAAATGACCTCGCACGCCTAAAATGACGTCACACACCCATTGTGACATCACAAAACCCAAAATGACGTCACACACCCCTAAAATGACGTCACACACCCCATATGACGTCACACCACCACATGTGATGTCACACCCCCATAATGACGTCACAACCCCCATGTGATGTCACACACCCCATGTGACGTCACAACCCCCAAGTGACGTCACACGACCAAAATAACGTCACAGACGCCATTTGACGTCAACCCACCACATGTGACGTCACACCCACAAAGTGACGTCACACACCCTAAAAATGATGTCACACACCCCATGTGACGTCACAACCCCCAAGTGACCTCGCACGCCTAAAATGACGTCACACACCCATTGTGACATCACACAACCCAAAATGACGTCACACAC
>NW_011123199.1:0-547 GCF_000146605.3 Meleagris gallopavo
ACCCCCATTTGACGTCACACACTCCGAATGAAGTCATACCTGCCATGTGACGTCACAAACTCAAAATGACCTCACACCCTAAAATGACGTCACACACCCATTGTGACGTCACAACACCACATGTGACTGTCCAAACCCCCATAACTGACGTCACACACCCATGTGATGTCACACCACCCATGTGACGTCATAACCAAAAGTGACGTCACACACCCCATGTGACGTCACAACCCCCCAGTGACCTCAAATGCCCAAAATGACGTCACACACCCCATGTGACGTCACACAACCGCATGTGAAGTCATACCCCAAAAATGACGTCACACACCCCACGTGACGTCACAACCCCCATGTGACTCTAGATCCCCAAAATGACGTCACACACCCCTAAAATGACGTCACACACACCATGTGACAACCACATGTGATGTCATAACCCAAAATGACGTCACACATCCCTAAAATGACGTCACACACCCCTTGGGACATCACACACCCCATGTGACGTCACACCCACAAAATGATGTCACACACCCCCATTTGACGC
>NW_011123200.1:0-643 GCF_000146605.3 Meleagris gallopavo
CAGCATGAAATTACTAAAGGCTGTGATGTGGGTATGGACGTATTTTAGCAGCTCAGCCTGTTTCTGCACACATTAATGCACTCCACGAGGAAAACAGACAAACAAACTTTACAGTGTTAAACTGAAGCTCACAGTACGATCTTTGAAATGTAGAAGAAACTTGCAAGTAGGTCGTGTATTTATCCACATCTACTTGACTTATTCAGTATCAGGGCATAAATAGGCAGGTGGTAGCTGGAGAGAGAAAAGGGTGAAGATTTGCTTCACAAGAACAGGGATGTTCAGAACTGGATGGGAATTACACCTGGACAAACCCCCAAGATTTTCACTTCCACGACAAAATTTTTGCTGCTTCTTAGGAACAAGGCTAACAACGCTAAGAAGCAGAACTGATTGGTTGATCATGCTGATTTCTTAGCTGAGGAGGTTACTGATAATGACACAGGTTCTCCTGCAGAGATATTTGTACTTTTGCTGTAAATTAGCAGAAGAGAACAATGGACAAGCTATTATCCAAGCACGACCAAAGCCTGCAGACTAGAATGGTTTACTAGGAGGGGATCAACACATGGGAATTGCTTTGTAGCTCTATGAACCTGAAGAAACATGGCAAAGACAAAAGTACAAATATATATATATATTT
>NW_011123201.1:0-832 GCF_000146605.3 Meleagris gallopavo
ATGTGGGGAGCGATGGAGATCTATGGGGTGGGGATGGGGGGGTTATGGGGTGTTAAGAGCATCTATGGGGTGCTATGGGAGGATGTGGGGAGATGTGGGGGGCGATGGAGTCCTATGGGGTGGGGGTTATGGGGCATTAAGAGCATCTATGGGGTGCTATGGAAAAATGGGGGGCTATGAGGTGGGGGGTTATGGGGCACTATGGAAGAATGTGGGGAGATGTGGGGAGCGATGGAGATCTATGGGGTGGGGATGGGGGTTATGGGGTGTTAAGAGCATCTATGGGGTGCTATGGGAAGATGGGGGAGTATGGGGGACTACGGAAATCTATGGGTCAGGGATAAGGGAATTATGAAGCGCTATAGGAAAAAGTGGGGAAATACGAGGGGCTACGGGTCCTATGGGGTGGGGATGGGAAGTTATGGGGTATTAAGAGCACCTATGGGGTGCTATAAATCAGCCCCACAGATCCATGGGGCGCTGTGGCAGTACTATGGATCAGCCCCACAGATCTATGGGGGGCTGTGGCAGTGCTATGGGTCAGCCCCACAGATCCATGGGGTGCTGTGCGTCAGCCCCACACATCCATGGGGCGCTGTGGCAATGCTATGGGTCAGCCCCACAGATCCATGGGGCGCTGTGGCAATGCTATGGGTCAGCCCCACAGATCCATGGGGCGCTGTGGCAATGCTATGGGTCAGCCCCACACATCCATGGGGCGCTGTGGCAATGCTATGGGTCAGCCCCACACATCCATGGGGCGCTGTGGCAATGCTATGGGTCAGCCCCACAGATCCATGGGGCGCTGTGGCAGTGCTACGGGTCAGCCCCA
>NW_011123202.1:0-695 GCF_000146605.3 Meleagris gallopavo
GAAAATGGGCCTCGATCCCATAAGGATGGGGGGCCAAAAATGGGCCCTGATCCCATAAGGATGGGGGTCTGAAAATGGGCCCTGATCCCATAACAATGGGGGTCTGAAAATGGGCCTCAATCCCATAAGGATGGGGGTCTGAAAATGGGCCCCGATCCCATAAGGATGGGGGTCTGAAAATGGGCCCTGATCCCATAGGGTTGGGGGGCCGAAAATGGGCCTCGATCCCATAAGGATGGGGGTCTGAAAATGGGCCCCGATCCCATAAGGATGGGGGTCTGAAAATGGGCCCTGATCCCATAGGGTTGGGGGGCCGAAAATGGGCCTCGATCCCATAAGGATGGGGGTCTGAAAATGGGCCCCGATCCCATAGGGATGGGGGTCTGAAAATGGGCCTCAATCCCATAAGGATGGGGGTCTGAAAATGGGCCCTGATCCCATAACAATGGGGGTCTGAAAATGGGCCTCGATCCCATAAGGATGGGGGTCTGAAAATGGGCCCTGATCCCATAAGGATGGGGGGCCGAAAATGGGCCCTGATCCCATAAGGGTGGGGGTCTGAAAATGGGCCCTGATCCCATAAGGATGGGAGTCTGAAAATGGGCCTCGATCCCATAAGGATGGGGGTCTGAAAATGGGCCCTGATCCCATAAGGATGGGGGTCTGAAAATGGGCCCTGATCCCATAAGGATGGG
>NW_011123203.1:0-660 GCF_000146605.3 Meleagris gallopavo
CATACCCCCAAAATGACGTCACACACCCCATGTGACGTCACAACACCCAAGCGACATCACACAACCCAAAGTGACGTCACACACCCCTAAAATGACGTCACACACCCCATGTGACGTCACAACCCCCATGTGACGTCACACCCCCAAAATGATGTCACACACCCCCGTTAGACGTCACACACTGCGAGTCAAGTCACACCTGCCATGTGATGACACAAACTCAAAATGACCTAACACCCCTAAAATGACGTCACACACCCCATGTGACGTTACAACCCCCAAGTGACGTCATACGCCCAAAATTACGTCACAGACGCCATTTGATGTCACACCACCACATGTGATGTCACACCCCCATAATGACGTCACAACCCCCATGTGACGACACACACCCCATGTGATGTCACACCCACTCATCTGACGTCATAACTCAAAAAAGTGACGTCACACACCCCATGTGACGTCACACACGCCACGTGACATCACAAAACCCAAATGACGTCACAACCCCCAAGTGATGCAATACCCCCAAAGTGACGTCACACACCCCTAAAATGACGTCACACACCCCATATGACGTCACACACCCCATGTGATGTCACACCAACCCATGTGACGTCACACGCCCAAAAAGACGTCACACACCCCTAAAATGATGTC
>NW_011123204.1:0-392 GCF_000146605.3 Meleagris gallopavo
GCTGCCCAGGGCTCTGCGGGGAGACGTGTCGGGGGAAGGAGCCCCCAGCAGGGCAGGGCAGGGCATGGGGCTTCGACTGCCTCAGCTGCTGCATCCTAGAGCACTTCATGGCACCTTTCCATGTCTCCATCTTTCACGAAAGGACCTTGCAGAGTCCGTGCTTTCGGTTTCTTCCTAAAGGAAGTGTGAGAATTTCTTTGAACTGAGCACTGAGACACCAGAATCATTACAATGAGATGTCACAGAATTGCAGAGGTTGGAAAAGACCTTCAAGATCATCGAGTCCAACTGCAACCTGACCGTGTCACTCTAACAGCCCACCACTAAATCACATCCCTGAGCAAACTAGAAACTCTACCCAGGATACTGAGGTATTTTGTTGTGGATTAACT
>NW_011123205.1:0-347 GCF_000146605.3 Meleagris gallopavo
ATGGGGTGGGGACACGGGATGAGGATATGGGGTGGGGACATGGGATGAAGATACGGGGTGGGGACACGGGATGAGGATATGGGGTGGGGACATGGGATGAGGATATGGGGTGGGGACACGGATGGGGACATGGGATTTTTGGGAATGGAAGTGTGAGATGGAGATGGAGATGTGGGGACAGGGGTGGGGATGAGGATATGGGGTGGGGACAGGGGATGAGGATATGGGGTGGGGACACGGGATGAGGATATGGGATAGGGACACGGATGGTGACATGGGATTTTTGGGAATGGAAGTGTGGGATGGAGATGGAGATGTGGGGACAGGGGTGGGGATGAGGATACAGG
>NW_011123206.1:0-539 GCF_000146605.3 Meleagris gallopavo
CCCAAGTGTCCCCAGGTGTCTCCATGTGTCCCCAAGTTTCCCCCATGGCCCCAAGTGTCCCTAAGTGTCCTCATGTGTCCCCAAGTTTCCCCCATGGTCCCATGGCCCCAGGTGTCCCCAACTGTCTCCAAGTTTCCCCCATGGCCCCAAGTGTCCCTAAGTGTCCCCATGTGTCCCCAAGTTTCTCTCCCATGTGTCCCCCGTGGCCCCAAGTGTCCCCAGGTGTCTCCATGTGTCCCCAAGTTTCCCCCATGGCCCCAAGTGTCCCCAGGTGTCCCCAGCTGTCCTCAAGTTTCCCCCATGGCCCCAAGTGTCCCTAAGTGTCCCCATGTGTCCCCAAGTTTCCCCCATGGTCCCATTGCTCCAAGGGTCCTCAGATGTCCCCAGGTGTCCCCCATGGCCCCAACTGTCCCTAAGTGTCCCTGTGTGTCCCCAGGTTTCCCCCATGGTCCCAAGTGTCCCCAAATGTCTCCATGTGTCCCCAAGTTTCCCCCATGGCCCCAAGTGTCCCTAAGTGTCCCCATGTGTCCCCAAGTTTC
>NW_011123207.1:0-1379 GCF_000146605.3 Meleagris gallopavo
AACCCTAACCCTAACCCTAACCCGAACCCTAACCCTACCCTAACCCTAACCCTAACCCTAACTCTAACCTGCCCTAACCTTAACCCCACCCTAACCCTACCCTAACCCTAACCCTAACCCTAACCCTACCCTAACCCTAACTCTAGCCCTAACCCTAACCCTAACCCTACCCTAACCCTAAACCTAACCCTAACCCTACACCTAATCCTAACCCTAACCCTACCCTACCCTAACCCTAAACCTAACCCTACCCTACCCCTAGAGATCCAAAGGGTTGAAAACGCTACTGAATCTAAACTGACAGGAAGACGACGTTGGCACATGGCACAGACATTCCATCAGCTCTGGGGAGACCTGAAGATGGGGAAAGGAAAAGCACCCAGTGATAGCAACCTGAGCACGAGGGGCATCCGACACTAAGCCCAGAGCACCTCAGCGAGCGTATTAAACAGGGCACGTCAGGGATAAACGCACCTAGGTACAGTGACCAAGCGTTGGATATTGGCATCCACCTCCGGCTGCGGTTTACTGCTGTGTCCTCAACTATATTGCTTGAAGTACTGACACCAATAGCAAGGGCCACACTTCCGACGCTGCAAGCGTTTGGTAACACGACAACAAAAGCAGAGACTGCCTTCCGGTAGGGATAACAATGTCACTTACCCAGCTCAAGGGATGATCAGGGCACTGCCAATGCAGCAACTCGGGGTGGGCCACACATCGGAGAAAAGCAGACGTCTGAAGTGGCCCGTTCTCTGCAAGCGAGAAACGCGAGACCGCTGCTGACGGCTGAATGCGGCGTTCGTGGATGAACGCGATTTCTCGGCCATCTACGGCAAAGTCTCCGGAGCGGTTCAGCGCGAATGCCGCTTTCTGCGTGTGAGAACGAAGGAGTGCGATTCCGATGCAGACAAGTGCGAATTCAGCCTCCTGCACTACCTGCGAGTGGGGGTTTTTTTTCTCCGAAGTCCTGAAAGGATCACTCCCCATTTTTCTGTCACGTGCTCCCTGAAAGCACTACATCTGTCTCTCCTCGAACTTCCAGGTGTCTTATTAGAGGATTTTCCCTTCCACTCTTTTCCTCTCTGAATGCAGATGTGTAGCAGTGGAAAACCTCACTAGAATGAATTGTGGCTCGAAATAAAGGCAGAGACATAGTATTCAGAGGTAGGCGTAGTGCATTCTGCACGTAGGCAAGCTAAGTGCAAACCTCTCCTTTCCCATGTGCGCACAGGAATTCGCTCACAGGTCGGAGGAAAGCAGCCGGCTGAAGCGGCCCGTTCTCGGCAAGCGAGAAACACGAGACCGCTGCTGACGGCTGAAAGCCGCATTCGGGGTGAAACGCGATTTCTCGGCCATCTACGGCCAAGTCTCCGGAG
>NW_011123208.1:0-635 GCF_000146605.3 Meleagris gallopavo
GAAACAATCTAAGACAGAAAGAGTAAAATTCAAAGTGAAACCTAGAATAGGTTTATCTACCTAGAGGTTGAAATCCCTTTTTCTACTTTTTTTCCTATTTTCTTGCCTATTTCTGTCTAATTCATTTCACACCACACTGTATTTCACAAGTGAAGGAAATAATCAGACCCCAAATTATGTTTCTTTAAAGAATCCCATTAAGAACTGGATCGACATCCATTAAATTATCCCAACACAGACTCAATGGCTCTTTTCCCCATACAGCATGATTTCTCACCATGGTCAGTACATATATGTCTCAAGGATGTAAAGGACTTTTTACTGGATGGTCTTTGACTACCATAGTAATTTGCTTCCTTGGAAAAATCTTCTAGTCAACTGTGATAACCCTTCAAAAGAAGAGTCACAGGAGAGGAAAGCACCAGCAATAAACTTCTAGTGTGGGTGATACTTCTACTCCAAGAGGAAAGAGCCAGGAAAACTAAATGAGAAGCAGGAAAGCTCAAATTTGGAGGGGAGGAGGGGGATTGTGTGTATTTTAAAAAAAAATAAGAGCAGAATAAGATACATAAAATATATAAAGTATATTTTATATATATAAAGTATATTTTATATACTTTACATATAAGTATATA
>NW_011123209.1:0-307 GCF_000146605.3 Meleagris gallopavo
GACATTGGGGTCGTTGGGGACATTGGGGTCGTTGGGGGCATTGGGGTCAAAGAGGACATTGGGGTCGTTGGGGGCAGTGGGGTCAAAGAGGACATTGGGGTCGTTGGGGGCATTGGGGTCGTTGGGGGCAATGGGGTCAAAGAGGACATTGGGATCGTTGGGGACAGTGGGGTCAAAGAGGACATTGGGGTCGTTGGGGGCATTGGGGTCGTTGGGGGCAATGGGGTCAAAGAGGACATTGGGGTCGTTGGGGGCAATGGGGTCAAAGAGGACTTGGGGTCGTTGAGGACAGTGGGGTCAAAGAGGA
>NW_011123210.1:0-531 GCF_000146605.3 Meleagris gallopavo
TGAACCCTACAGAATGGAGGCCACACTCTTCAAAAAAGATAAGTCCGCCCCACACAAGACCTGCTCCGAGTCCTACAGGACTCTGGCAGCTCCCTACCTTGCCCCAGCGCCTCCCCAGCATTTCTACCTGGTTTAACTTCACGTGGTCACACAGCAGGTGCTGGCACCACACCTACCAATGGCAGTGGGGATGGTGACACTGGCAGCCCCAGCAGAGAGCAACCTGGCTGGCTGACGAGCAACCCAGTGAGCAGGGCCATGCAGGGAAGGGCAGAGAACCGAAGCAAAAGGTTGCGGTTGCTTCTTTGTTTCTTCCTCTCTACCTTGCAGGTGGATGTGTTGACACCCTCTGTAGCAGACCCAGGGAAACTACCGTTCTGAACCCTACAGAATGGAGGACACACTCTTCAAAAAAGATAAGTCAGCCCCACACAAGACCTGCTCCGAGTCCTACAGGACTCTGGCAGCTCCCTACCTTGCCCCAGCGCCTCCCCAGCATTTCTACCTGGTTTAACGTTACGTGGTCACACA
>NW_011123211.1:0-472 GCF_000146605.3 Meleagris gallopavo
GGGTGGGATGGGAGTGGGAAATGGGGTGAGAGGAGGGTGGGAAATGGGATGGGAGGAGGGTGGGATTGGGATGCGAGTGGGGTGGGGATGAAAATTGGATTGGGGATTGGAATTGGGGTGGGGATGGGATGGGGATGAGATGAAATGGAGATGGGAATGGGGTGGGATGGGGATGGGATTTAATGGGATGGGGATGGGATGAAATTGGGTTGGGGGTGAGGTGGAGATGAGACGAAATGGGGGAGGGGGGCAATGTGACCCCATAAGGGGCTATGGGGGACAGTGTGACCCTATAGGTGTTATGGGGGGCAGTGTGACCCCATAAGGGGCTATGGGGGGGCAGTGTGACCCGATAGGTGTTATGGGGGGCAGTGTGACCCCATGGGTGTTATGGGGGGCAGTGTGACCCCATAAGGGGCTATGGGGGGACAGTGTGACCCTATAGGTGTTATGGGGGGCAGTGTGACCCCAT
>NW_011123212.1:0-346 GCF_000146605.3 Meleagris gallopavo
AGAAGGCTGCGGGGTGACCTGATTGCAGCCTTTCAGTACCTAAAGGGAACCTACAGACAAGAGGAATTAAGTCTTAGAAAGGGTAGATAACAGCAGGACAAAGGGAAATGGTTTTAAGTTGAGGGAGGGAAGATTTAGGTTGGATGCCAGGGGGAAGTTCTTTCCTACAAGAGTGGTGAGGTGCTGGAACAGCTGCCCAGAGAGGCTGTGGATGCCCTGCCGTCGAGATATTCAAGGCCAGGTTGGATGGGGCCCTGGGCAGCCTGGTCTGGTATTAAATGTGGAGGTTAGTGGCCCTGCATGTGGCAGGGGGTTGAGATTCGTGATCTTGAGGTCCCTTCCAACC
>NW_011123213.1:0-478 GCF_000146605.3 Meleagris gallopavo
GTAGGGACAGCGGTGTCACTTACCCCGCTCCAAGGATCAGGGCACAGCGGAACACGAGCAACACGGGGGGCCACAAGGCCAACAACATCTGGTGAAGGACTGAACACATCTTGAAGGACTGAAGAGATCTTCGTGTCTAATAACATCCACACCTTACCAACGAACAGGACACATTCAACACGGGAACACGGGCAGCCCAAAACGCCTACAGAATGTGATGGTGGAGGCGCCAATCCTAGAAAGAAAGAAGAAAGCTTCACATGCAGGACTGAACAATGTCGCGCAAAAAAGAATACTAGTGAATCGAAAAAAACAAATCGTGGACAGCACTCAGCAAGAGCCTGTTTGGGAGCCTACCTCTTCTTTGGGCATCACACGTGGTCAGAAGGGTGCATTTGGATCTGGGAAAGTGCAACGAAGCACCAACGGACAACATAAAAAAAAAAGAAAAAAAACAGATCAAAGGGGTAGAAAATGC
>NW_011123214.1:0-687 GCF_000146605.3 Meleagris gallopavo
ATGCTGAAACGAGGGGAAAAGAGTGGGGTTTTTTTGGGGAGGGGAGGGGAGGGAAAATGGAGAAGGGGGGGACCAAAAAAACCCAACCCCGCTACAACCGCTGCGCTTCGGTGGCGTGGAAACGCTCGAACGGCGCCGTTTTGTCTGTGCTGAAAGTTTGGTGTCCTGAAATGGTTCAACTCGAAGGAATCCGGCCCCAAAAGGACCCCGACTGAACCCACCCCAAAGGGACCCCACCTCCAAAGGACCCCTTTATCTTTAAAGCATAAAACCAGCCAAATTTTGCGTCGCGGAAACACCCAAACGTCCCCAGTTTGGTGCCCTGAAATGGTTCACCTCAAAGGAATCCAACCCCAAAAGGACCCCGACTGAACCCACCCCAAAAGGACCACACCTTAATAGGACCCTCCCCAATTTGGGGTCTTTAAAGCATAAAACCAGCCCAACTTTGCATCGTGGAAACACCCAAACGTCCCCAGTTTGGTGCCCTGAAGGCGTCTGCACCAAAGGAATCCAACCCCAAAAGGACCCCAACAGAACCCACCCCAAAGGGACCCCACCTTAATAGGACCCTCCCCAAAAGGACCCCACCCCATTTTGGGGTCTTTAAAGCATAAAACCAGCCAAATTTTGCGTCGCGGAAACACCCAAACGTCCCCAGTTTGGTGCCCTGAAATGGTTCACCTC
>NW_011123215.1:0-492 GCF_000146605.3 Meleagris gallopavo
AGAACAACGCCATAGGGATTGCTGAGTTTCCCAGGGCAGCTCTGAGTGTTTTTTGCTTTTATGATGAGTGTATAATGAGCAAAGAAAACACCAAAAGGACGGTGTTTTCTCCCAAAATGACAGACTGTTGGTCCAGAGCAGAATCTCTGCAGCTTAGGACCACCAAGCTGCCATCCCAGCACTGTTCTGCTTACAGACAGCGCTCAGGTTCTCCTGATGTGTCTCTCAGAAGGCGTCCCTCTGTCGTGCAGCCCTCTCCAGTGCCTGCCAGCCTGTCCCTGTTTGGGCTGGGATGGAACTGTTTCCTTTGGAGCGCCTGGTATGACGCTGTGTCCTGCTTCTATCGGTGCCATCCTGCAGGCTGTTGTGCAGAGCGCAGTGCAAAGCTAACTCATGTGAAAACACCCTGCACACACCCACGTGCAATGCACATTCTGATGTTCAACACAACCTCTAAGAAGATCGGAGGGCTGGAGCACCTCTCCTGTGAGG
>NW_011123216.1:0-611 GCF_000146605.3 Meleagris gallopavo
GACGTCACACCACCACATGTGATGTCACACAGCCCAAATGACGTCACACACCCCATGTGACGTCACACACCCCATGTGATGTCACACACACTCATCTGACGTCATAACTCAAAAAAGTGATGTCACATACCCCCATGTGACGTCACAACCCCCAAGTGACGTCACACGCCCAAAATGACGTCACACACCCATTGTGACATCACAAACCGCAAATGACGTCACAACCCCCAAGTGATGCAATACCCCCAAAGTGACGTCCCACACCCCTAAAATGACGTCACACACCCCATGTGATGTCACACAACCACATGTGATGTCATACCCCCAAAATGACGTCACACACCCCATTAGACGTCCCAACCCCCAAGTGACGTCACACGCCCAAAATGACGTCACAAACCATTAAAATGATGTCACATACCCCAAATGACGTCACACACCCCATGTGACATCACACACCCTATGTGATGTCATAACCCCCAAGTGATGTCATAACCCCCAAGTGACGTCACACACCCCAAGTGACGTCACAGCCCCCAAGTGACGTCAGACACCCGAAATGACGTCACACACCCCATGTGACGTCACACCCCCAAAAAGATGTCACACAC
>NW_011123216.1:8924-9563 GCF_000146605.3 Meleagris gallopavo
CGGCAAGGTCATGATCTCATCGCGATCACGGAGACATGGTGGGACAGCTCGCATGACTGGAATGTTGTCATGGAGGGCTATGTGCTTTTTAGGAAAGATCAGCTGGCTAGGCGGGGTGGTGGAGTTGCTCTTTATGTGAGAGAGCAGCTAGAATGTATTGAAATTCACTTGGGGGAGAGTGATGTAGCAGTGGAGAGCTTATGGGTGAGAATCAAGGGGGCAGGCTGGTAAGGGTGACACTGTTGTGGGGGTGTACTACAGGCCCCCTGATCAGGATGAGGAGGCTGATGAGGCCTTCCAAAAGCAACTGGATGTAGCGTCACGTTCCCAGGCACTGGTGCTTATGGGGGACTTCAATTATCCAGATATTTGCTGGATGACCAACATAGCCAGGCACGCACGGTCCAGACGGTTCTTGCAGTGTGTTGAAGACAACTTTCTGATGCAGGTGGTGGAGGAACCAACGCAGGGAGGGGTGTTACTGGACCTTATTTTCACCAACAGGGATGGACTTGTTAAGGAAGTAAAGGTAGGGGGCAGTTTGGGTTGTAGTGATCATGAGATGGTGGAGTTCAAGATCCTGAGTGGAAGAAGCAAAGCAATAAGTAGGATTGCTACCCTGGACTTTAGGAGAGCCAA
>NW_011123217.1:0-466 GCF_000146605.3 Meleagris gallopavo
GAATGCTGACACGCTCAACTGCCTCGTTCCTTACAGCTCCTGTGGCCGCGGCTGCTGCTGTACGTGGTGCCAGCCGAGTACACCGGCATGCTTATCCCGGTCTCCCGCTGCATCCATGCCCTGGCTGAGAGAGGGGACCCGATGGTGCGGGACATGGAAGAACTGGATCCCCATTTCCTCAGCTCCATGTTTCAAGGTAGGAGCAGAAACTCCCCCTGTGAGCTCTGCTGAATGCAGAGGGAGCACCCAGAAGGGAGAGCGGAGGTGTGTGTGGCAGGGCACAGAGTGTCTTGGAGTCTTACTCAGCTTACTCAGCTTACTCAGCACTTCTTTCTCCTTGCAGGCCCACTGCTGACTCCCCAGACACTGCTGGCACGTCTGCTGGTAAGTAGATGCTCCAGAGCCTGGTGCCACAAGCCCCGAGGAGGAAGCAGCATGGCCGAGCGTGCCAGCACCTGCCTCACTC
>NW_011123218.1:0-398 GCF_000146605.3 Meleagris gallopavo
GAGACCCATAGGGACACATAGGGACCCATAGAGACCCATAGAGACCCATAGAGACCCATAGAGACCCATAGAGACGCATAGGGACCCATAGAGACCCATAGAGACCCACAGAGACCCATACTGACCCACAGCGACCCACAGAGACCCATAGGGACCCATAGAGACCCACAGCGACCCACAGAGACCCATAGAGACCCACAGAGACCCACAGCGACCCACAGAGACCCATAGGGACCCATAGAGACCCATAGAGACCCATAGGGGACCCATAGGGACCCATAGAGACCCCATAGAGACCCACAGGGACCCATAGAGACCCATAGGGACCCATAGAGACCCCACAGAGACCCACAGAGACCCATAGGGACCCATAGGGACCCATAGAGACCCATAGAGAC
>NW_011123219.1:0-446 GCF_000146605.3 Meleagris gallopavo
CGTGCGGAACTTCCTATGCTGCAGCTTATGTCCATTTCCCCTTGTCCTGTCTCCACATACCACTGAAAAGAGAGTGGCCTCACCACTATGGCCGCCACACCTCAGATATTTATAAACCTGGATCAGGTCCCCTCTCAGTCTTCTTTTCTCAAGGCTAAACAGACCCAGTTCACTTAGCCTTTCTTCATAGGGGAGATGCTCCAGGCCCTTCACCATCTTTGTGGCCCTCCGCTGGACTCTTTCCAAGAGATCCCTGTTCTTTTTGTACTGAGGAGCCCAGAACTGGACACAGTACTCCAGATGAGGCCTTACCAGGGCAGAGTAGAGGGGGAGGATCACCTCCCTCGCCTGCTGGACACGCTTCTTTTAATGCACCCCAGAATGCCATTGGTCCTTTTTGGCCACGAGGGCACACTGCTGGCTCATGGCCAACCTGTCCGTCCACC
>NW_011123220.1:0-406 GCF_000146605.3 Meleagris gallopavo
GGATAGCGTCCTAATCAGATTGTTCTCAAGCGGGGAAGCACGACAGTACTCAATATGAGTGATCAAGCTTCACTTTATTGTTGCACACACAGAGTTTATATATGATTCTACTACACATGTGTTCACCTACTATTGGAGCACAAGGTGGGCGTCTAGGTGGGCTGCCTAGCTTCAACCAATGCACAGCCAGCATTCACCCCTGCCACTGAGCTCATCCGCTTATCAGCCCCCACATATCCACAGAGCACAGCTGCGGATGTGGGCCTGCTGTTAAGGCCTGCTGTTTACAAGGCTGCCCAAGGATGTTGTACCTCCTACCTTAACTCCTAATGCTTTCTCATGAGAATGCACCCTGTGCTGCCGCACTAGTTATGCACGTACACAGCCTCATGTCCGCCCTGCTCTC
>NW_011123221.1:0-590 GCF_000146605.3 Meleagris gallopavo
CAATATAATATGTAACAACCCGACAGAAAAATAAGGGATGGCAGACTCCGGGTGTGGGATAGTGAGGGGCTGAAGGCCGCAAACAGAAGGGTTGGAGAACAGCCTGAGGACGCCTGGCAGCGAGGCGATTCGATGTCCGCAGGGCGAGCTGAAACGGGGCTGGGGGGGCTGCCCCTCCCGCAGGGTCAGAAGTGAACAGGGAGAAAGACTGCGAGCCTCCGCGGGGAAGATGAGGATTCTGCATCCCACGGCCACCAGGAGGAGACCCTCACCGCTCACTGCGCACTGTGCACGAGCGGTAGATGCAGTCTACCTTGATTTTAGAAAGGCCTTTGATACTGTCTCCCACGACATCCTTATAACACAGCTGAGGAAGTGTGGGATAGACGAGTGGACAGTGAGGTGGGTTGAGAACTGGCTGAGTGGCAGAGCGCAGAGGGTCGTCGTTGGAGGTGCAGAGTCTGGCTGGAGACCTGTGACCAGTGGTGTCCCCAGGGGTCTGTGCTGGGTCCGGTCTTGTTCAACGTCTTCATCGATGACCTTGATGAGGGGACAGGTGGCCACCCTCAGCAAGTTTGCTGATGATACGG
>NW_011123222.1:0-1214 GCF_000146605.3 Meleagris gallopavo
TCAGGGCATATCTCGCCCCCTCAGACCGAGGAAGGGGCCCGATGTAATTGCCCTGCCATCGCTGGAGAGGATTATGTCCTCTAGCAAGATGGGCTGTTGTTTCGGGCAGCGGTCTCGGTCTCATCTTGGAGCAAGCGTCGCAATCCCGGCATGCCTGGACGATGTCAGGTAGCTGTATGGGCAGTCCCCATGCTTTAGCAGCTGCCCACATGGTCTTTTGTCCCGCATGCCGTAGCTTCTGATGTAACCAATGGGCGATGTTCTCGGATGGTGAATTCCCAATCCATCGAACTCGGGCCAACGTGTCAGCTTCATCATTTCCTGGTGACTGTAGGGGCTGATGACCAGAAACATGGTAGACACGTACAGTCCTGTGTTTGACTGTATTCCTTATGTCTAACCACATGTCCTTGCCCCTGATCAACCAGGCATGGATAGTCCATTCCTCATTGGCCCACTGTGCAATCCACAAAGTGAGCCCTCGATATACAGCCCAACTATCTGTACAGATGTTCAGGATACCATCACCAGGTTCCTTAGTTAGAACCATCCACACAGCTTGCAGTTCTGCCCATTGGCTGCTCTGACCATCCCCCTCGTCAAACCAGATTGTCTCAGAAGTAGGATGGTATGCTATTGCTCTCCACTTGCTCGGGTTGCCCTTGCTGGATCCATCTGTATACCAGGCATCTTCAGGGATAGAGTATTTTCCCTCCTGAACGGGACTCTTCTGCGGTGGAGCAATCAGTATTCCTTTCAGTGCATCACTGTGATATGTTACTGGGCCTAGGATCTTCTGGAGTTCTTCTTTCAAAGGGGATGAAGACAGACTGCTCCTTTGTCTGAGATAGGTGACCCATCGTGCCACTGTTTGTGCTTGGGCCACCCGTCTTAGTAAGGTGGGTCAGAACTTTCACCCACCCCTGAATCGGCAGAGTGGTCTTGACTATAACTTCAGCTGTTTGAGTTATTGGCTCTACTGCCTGCAGTGCCGAATAGGCAGCCAATAACTGTTTTTCAATCATACTTTATCTCTCTTCTGCTCCGTGCCAAACCTGAGACCAGAAACCAATGGGGACCCGAACAGAACTCTGGCATTGCCACAGGCCCCAACCGAAGCCATCTTGAGTGATGTGAACATCCAACTTGGCTGGGAAGGTAGGATCAAATATACCCAATGCCTGGGCTTGTTTAACTGCCAGTTTCACCTGTTG
>NW_011123223.1:0-796 GCF_000146605.3 Meleagris gallopavo
TGGGATATAGGGTTTAGGATGTGGAATATGGGGTCATTGGGATATAGGGTTTAGGATATGGAATATGGGGTCATTGGGATATAGGGTTTAGGATATGGATATGGGGTCAATGGGATATAGGGTTTAGGATATGGAATATGGGGTCATTGGGATATAGGGTTTAGGATATGGAATATGGGGTCAATAGGATATAGGGTTTAGGATATGGAATATGGGGTCATTGGGATATAGGGTTTAGGATATGGGCTTGATGGGATATAGGGTTTAGGATATGGGGTCACTGGGATACAGGGTTTAGGATATGGGGTCAATGGGATATAGGGTTTAGGACATGGAATATGGGATTTGTGGGCTATAGAGTATAGGGTATGGGGTCATTGGGATATGGGCTCATTGGGATATAGGGTTTAGGATATGGTGTTAATGGGATATAGGGTTTAGGATATGGGGTTAATGGGATATAGGATTTAGGATATGGGGTCAATGGGATATAGGGCTTAGGACATGGAATATGGGATTAATAGGCTATAGAGTATAGGGTATGTGGTCATTGGGATATGGGGTCATTGGGATATAGGGTATAGGATATAGGGCCGTTGGGACTTGGGGATTTAGGACTTTGGGGCCCGGTGACGCAACAAGAGCAGCACATAGCAGCGGCAGCAGCCCGGCGGCCCAGTGGCCTAATGGACAAGGCATCAGCCTCCGGAGCTGGGGATTGTGGGTTCGAGTCCCACCTGGGTCGGGTTTGGGGGCGGCCATTGGGTTTCCGCCCCTTCAATGCAGTGCAATGGGG
>NW_011123224.1:0-497 GCF_000146605.3 Meleagris gallopavo
TCCGCGTTTGCTTCCTCCAGGTGCTGCAGCAGCTTCTCCTGGACGTGGAGGACTCCCTTACAGGCTCCCAGCACTGTCCCCAGAGCCTTGTACAGGAAAGACTGCATGGGAAGGGAAGGAAGAAGCTGAGATGTGGCAGCAGCTTAACCTGCTGGTGGAGGGCCGGGTGGGAAGGACCCACGCTCCCTGGCAGTCGCTGAGAGCAGCTGCAGGGCCGAGCTTTAGCCATCCCTGGGCAGATTGCAGGGAAAGGCGCTCTGGGGGGCACAGGCTGGGGAAGCAGCATCAGCATCCCGCGTGGGCAGAGCACCAGCTGCAGCCCCAGCCCCAGTTGGGCACCTGCAGCTGCACCGCTGGGTAGAGCCGGGGGGAACTCGACCTTTTCTCCAGAGCTGCTGGCAGAGCTGCTCAGCCAGTGGCTCAGCTCACAGCTCAGGGCCTCGATCCACGCCTCATCCTGTGCGGTGTCCAGTGACGCCCTCAGGAACTGTTGGAGA
>NW_011123225.1:0-487 GCF_000146605.3 Meleagris gallopavo
CATACAGACCCCATAGAGACCCCATAAGGACCCCACACAGACCCCATATGGACCCCATACAGACCCCATGGTGACCCCATAAGGACCCCATACAGACACCATAAGGACCCCATACAGACCCCATGGTGACCCCATAAGGACCCCATAAGGACCCCATACAGACCCCATACAGACCCCATAAGGACCCCATGGTGACCCCATAAGGACCCCACACAGACCCCATAGTGACCCCATATAGACCCCATGGTGACCCCATAAGGACCCCATACAGACCCCATAAGGACCCCATACAGACCCCACAAGGACCCCATGGTGACCCCACACAGACCCCATAGTGACCCCATATAGACCCCATGGTGACCCCATAAGGACCCCATGGTGACCCCATAAGGACCCCATATAGACCCCATGGTGACCCCATAGGGACCCCGTACAGACCCCATAGCGACCCTATAAGGACCCCATAGTGACCCCATATAGACCCCAT
>NW_011123226.1:0-759 GCF_000146605.3 Meleagris gallopavo
ACCAAAAATACCCCTTTTTCTCCCACAAATACCTGTTTTTACACGAAAATACCCCTTTTTCTCCCACAAATACCTGTTTTTACACGAAAATACCCCTTTTTCTCCCACAAATACCTGTTTTTACACGAAAATACCCCTTTTTCTCCAATAAATACCCGTTTTTACATGAAAATCCCCGTTTTTCTCCCACAAATACCTGTTTTTACATGAAAATAACCCTTTTTCTATCACAAATACCCGTATTTACACGAAAATAACCCCATTTTATCCTGGAAATACCTGTTTTTACACCAAAATACCCCTTTTCCTCCCACAAATACTTGTTTTTACACGAAAATACCCATTTTTATCTCACAAATTCCTGTTTTTACACCAAATTACCTCTTTTTCTCTTAGAAATAACACTTTTTTCACGAAAATAACCCTTTTTCTACCACAAATACCTGTTTTTACACGAAAATACCCCTATTTCTCCAGGTATTTGTGGGAGAAAAAGGGGTATTTTCGTGTAAAAACAGGTATATGTAGGAGAAAAAGGATTATTTTAGTGTAGAAACTGTTATTTGTGTTAGAAAAAGGGGTATTTTAGTGTAAAACCAGCTATTTGTGGGAGAAAAAGGGGTATTTTCGTGTAAAAACAGGCATTTCTGTTAGAAAAAGGGGTATTTTCGTGTATAAAACGGGTATTTGTAGGAGAAAAAGGGGTATTTTCATGTAAAAACAGGTGTTTGTGGGAGAAAAAGGGGTATTTTCGTGTAA
>NW_011123227.1:0-547 GCF_000146605.3 Meleagris gallopavo
ATGACGTCACACACCCCATGTGACATCACACACCCCAAATGACGTCACAAACCCCATATGACGACACACACCCCCAAAATGACATTACACAACCCCAAAAAAGACGTCACAAACCCCATGTGATGTCACACAACCACATGTGATGTCATACCCCCAAAATGACGTCACACACCCCATGTGACGTCACAACACCCAAGCGACATCACACAACCCAAAAAGACGTCACACACTCCTAAAATGACGTCACACACCCCATGTGATGTCAAAACCCCCATGTGACATCATAACCCAAAAAAGTGACGTCACACACCCCATGTGACGTCACAACCAGCAAGTGACGTCACACGCCCATAAATGACGTCACACTCCCCATGTGACATCACAAACCCCAAAAGACGTCACAAACCCCCAAGTGATGCAATACCCCCAAAGTGACGTCACACACCCCTAAAATGACGTCACACACCCCATGTGATGTCACACCCACCCATGTGACGTCATAACCCAAAAAAGTGACGTCACACACCCCATGTGACGTCACAACCCC
>NW_011123228.1:0-1105 GCF_000146605.3 Meleagris gallopavo
TATTTTGGGAGAAAACCCGTATTTCTTGAAGAAAATGTCATGTTTTGGGGGCAAAATCTGATATTTCTGGGAGAAAACATCCTATTTCTGGTTGAAAAATGGTATTTGTGGGAGGAAACTGCAGTTCCTGGCAGAAAATGGCATATTTTGGGAGAAAGTGGCTATTTGCGGTATAAAATGTCGTATATTTGCGATTAAACTGGCATTTCTTGGAGAAAATATCATATTTTTGGGGAAAAATCTACTATTTCTTGGAAAAGGTGTCATATTTAAGGGAAGAAATCTGGTATTTCTGGAGAAAATGTCATGTTTGGGGATAAAATAGGTATTTCTGGTGAAAAACGTAGAGTCTTCGGTGATAAAACTGGAATTTCTGGGGGCAGAATATCATATTTGGGAGAAAGCTACTATTTCTCGGAGAAAACGTCATATTTCTGGTTGAAAAACGGTATTGATGGGAGAAAACGTCCTATTTCCGGTTGAAAAATGGTATTTGTGGGAGGAAACTGCAGTTCCTGGCAGAAAATGGCATATTTTCGGGAGAAAGCGGCTATTTGCGGTATAAAATGTCGTATATTTGCGATAAAACTGGCATTTCTTGGAGAAAATATCATATTTTTGGGGAAAAATCTAACTATTTCTTGGAAAAGGTGTCATATTTAAGGGAAGAAATCTGGTATTTCTGGAGAAAATGTCATGTTTGGGGATAAAATAGGTATTTCTGGTGAAAAACGTAGAGTCTTCGGTGATAAAACTGGAATTTCTGGGGCAGAATATCATATTTTGGGAGAAAGCTACTATTTCTCGGAGAAAACGTCATATTTCTGGTTGAAAAACGGTATTGATGGGAGAAGACGTCCTATTTCTGGTTGAAAAATGGTATTTGTGGGAGGAAACTGCAGTTCCTGGCAGAAAATGGCATATTTTTGGGAGAAAGCGGCTATTTGCGGTATAAAATGTCGTATATTTGCGATAAAACTGGCATTTCTTGGAGAAAATATCATATTTTTGGGGAAAAATCTACTATTTCTTGGAAAAGGTGTCATATTTAAGGGAAGAAATCTGGTATTTCTGGAGAAAATGTCATGTTTGGGGATAAAATAGG
>NW_011123229.1:0-740 GCF_000146605.3 Meleagris gallopavo
CCGCTCCCCCATTGGCTGCCACCCGCAGGCTGAGCCGGGAGCAGGACGATGATTGGCTGCCGGCCGACAGCCGTGCTGTGATTGGCTGCGCTCCTGCAGGGCGTCGCTGGAGAGGTGAGAGGGTGTGGCCTGGGAAGGGGGCGGAGCCTAATGGTGGGGGGCGTGGCCTGGGAGCACCACGTGACCAATTCTGACCCCACCCTGCCCCACAGCGCTGCGCCCCATAGAGAACCATGGCGCCCCATAGAGCCCCATATTGCCCCATAGCGCCCCATAGAGAATCATGGCGCCCCATATTGCCCCATAGCGCCCCATAGAGAACCATAGCACCCCATAGGACTCCATAGAGCCCCATAGTGCCTTATTAGCGCCCCATAGCGCCCCATAGCACCCCATAGTGCCTCATATTGCCCCATGGCACCCCACAGCACCCCATAGCGTCTCATAGCACCCCATAGCACCCCATAAGCTGCCCCACATCCCCCCCAGCCCCACATCTCACCCCATAGCACCCCATAAGCTGCCCCACATCCCTCCCAGCCCCACATCTCACCCCATAGCACCCCATAAACTGCCCCACATCCCTCCCAGCCCCACATCTCACCCCATAGCACCCCATAAGCTGCCCCACATCCCCCCCAGCCCCACATCTCACCCCATAGCACCCCATAAGCTGCCCCACATCCCCATAGAGCCCCACATCTCACCCCATAGCACCCCATAAGCTGCCCCACATCCCC
>NW_011123230.1:0-805 GCF_000146605.3 Meleagris gallopavo
AGATGAGGGGTCCTTCAGGTCCTACTGGTGATCCCACAGGTGGAGATGAGGGGTCCTTCGGGTCCTACTGGTGATCCCACAGGTGGAGATGAGGGGTCCTTCGGGTCCTACTGGTGATCCCACAGGTGGAGATGGGTCCTTCAGGTCCCGCTGGTGGTGCCACAGATCCTATTGGGGATCCCATGGGTGGAGATGTGTTCTCCAGATCCTATTGGTGGTGCCGCAGGTCCTTCAGATCCTATAGGTGGTCCTATGGGAGGAGATGTGTCCTTCAGATCCCACTGGTGGTCCCACACGTCCTTCAGATCCCACTGGTGATCCCACAGGTCCTTCAGCTCCCATTGATGATCCCACAGGTCCTTCAGATCCCACTGGTGGTCCCACAGGTCCTTCAGATCCCACTGGTGATCCCACAGGTCCTTCAGATCCCACTGATGATCCCACAGGTCCTTCAGATCCCACTGGTAATCCCACAGGTCCTTCAGATCCCATTGATGATCCCACAGGTCCTTCAGATCCCACTGGTGGTCCCACAGGTCCTTCAGCTCCCACTGATGATCCCACACGTCCTTCAGATCCCATTGATGACCCCACACGTCTTTCAGCTCCCACTGGTGGTCCCACACGTCCTTCAGATCCCATTGGTGGTCCCACACGTCCTTCAGATCCCACTGATGGTCCCACAGGTCCTTCAGATCCCATTGGTGGTCCCACACGTCCTTCAGATCCCATTGGTGGTCCCACACGTCCTTCAGATCCCATTGGTGGTCCCACACGTCCTTCAGATCCCATTGGTGGTCCCACA
>NW_011123231.1:0-743 GCF_000146605.3 Meleagris gallopavo
GTTATGGTCCTCTTACCCTTCACGTCACTCTTCCGGTCTGGGTTAGGGTTAGGGTTAGGGTTAGGGTTAGGGTTAGGGTTAGGGTTAGGGTTAGGGTTAGGGTTAGGGTTCGTGTTCGGGTTAGGGTTAGGGTTAGGGTTAGGGTTAGGGTTAGGGTTAGGGTTAGGGTTAGGGTTAGGGTTAGGGTAGGGTTAGTGTAAGGGTTAGGGTTACGGTTAGGGTTAGGCTTAGGTTAAGCGGATTAGGGTAAGGGAAAGGTTAGTGTTAGGGTTAGGGTTAGGGTTAGGGTTAGGGTTAGGGTTAGGGTTAGGGTTAGGGTTAGGGTTAGGGTTAGGGTTAGGGTTAGGGTTAGGGATAGGGATAGGGGTAGGGTTAGGTTAGGGTTAGGGTTAGGGTAGGGTTAGTGTAAGGGTTATGGTTACGGTTAGGGTTAGGGTTAGGTTAAGCGGATTAGGGTAAGGGAAAGTGTTAGGGTTAGGGTTAGGGTTAGTGTTAGGGTTTGGGTTAGCGTTAGGGTTAGGGTTAGGGTTTGGGTAAGGGTTAGGTTTAGGGTAGGATTAGTGTAAAAGTTAGGTTTAGGGTTAGGGTTAGGGTTGTGTTTTGGGTGAGAAAACTGGTATTTCTGGGAGATATTGCCATATTGTTGGGGAGACAACTGGTATTTTTGGTGAGAAATTGTAATATTTGGTTTAGGGTTAGGGTAGGGTTAGGGTTAGGGTAGGGTTAGGGTTAGGGTTAGGTTA
>NW_011123232.1:0-361 GCF_000146605.3 Meleagris gallopavo
CTGTCCCTGTGGCATCCTTCCAGACAAGTCATCCAAAGGTGAGATGGACAGGTGCAGGCTCTAGGGAGTGGCTCAGTGGCAGAGCTCAAGGAGTCCTAGTGAATGGGGCTCCCATTGACTTGGATGCAGGAGAGGCGTGCATCCTGTGCAGGTTTCTTTTCCATAGCTGCTGATATGTAAGTGGGAAGTGCTGGAGGCTCCCTGGAGGGATGAGAGGCCTTAGGGAAGAATCTGGATAGATCAGAGCGTTAGGCAATCAGCAGTGGCATGGAGTTCAGCAGAGGAACCTGCCAGGCACTGTGCCAGCAATGGAATGAGGACAGAGATGCAGATTAGGAGACAAGTGTCTGGAGAGCAGTAC
>NW_011123233.1:0-349 GCF_000146605.3 Meleagris gallopavo
CTCTCGCCTCCTCTCCCCTCCTCTCCCCTTCTCCTCCCTCCTCTCCTCTCTCCTTCTCTCACTGTTTCGCCTTCCTCTCCTCTCCTCTCCTCTCCTCTCCTCTCCTCTCCGATCCTCTCCTCACATCACAACGCCTCACCTCACATCCTAACCTTTATTTCTATCCATCCCTCTCCTCTCCTCTCCTCTCCGATCCTCTCCTCTCCTCTCCACTCCTCTCCTCTCCCCTCCCCTTTCCTCCCCTTCTCTCCCCTCCTCTCCTCTCCTCTCCTCTCCTCTCCTCTCCTCTCCTCTCCTCTCCTCTCCTCTCCTCTCCTCACCTCACCTCTCCTCTCACACTATCGCCTTC
>NW_011123234.1:0-644 GCF_000146605.3 Meleagris gallopavo
TATAGGGCGCTATGGGGTGCTATGGGGCGCTATGGGGTGCTATATGGCACTATGAGGTGCTATAGGGCGCTATGGGGTGCTATATGGCGCTATGGGGTGCTATATGGCACTATGGGGTGCTATGGGGCGCTATGGGGTGCTATAGGGCGCTATGTGTTGCTATAGGGCGCTTCGGGGCGCTGCGGGGTCACCGCTATGGGGCGCTGTAGCGCCGCACGCACCGGTCGTAGCAGCTGCCGTGCAGCAGCGATTTGGCGTAAGCGTCCATGCAGTCCTCGCGGTCGGTGCCGTATCCGTGCGATTCCTCATCCAACGTTACGAAAAACGCGGCGCGTTCAATGGCGTCCAGCGAGGTTTTATTGGGGCCGCTGCTGAAGAACCGGGAGCGAACCTCCGCCCATGGGGCCCTAAGGGACAAATGGGGCTGGGGGCACGGCGCCCCATAGGATGTGTGGGGCTGGGGGCACGGCGCCCCATAGGATGTGTGGGGCTGGGGGCACTGCGCCCCATAGGGATGTGTGGGGTGAATGGGGGGGCACGGCGCCCCATAGGGATGTGTGGGGCTGGGGGCACTGCGCCCCATAGGGATGTGTGGGGCTGAGGGGGGGCACTGCGCCCCATTCCCTATAGGACCACATTCCCTA
>NW_011123235.1:0-492 GCF_000146605.3 Meleagris gallopavo
TAGAGGACCCCCAAACCCCATAGAGACCCACAGGACCCCATTGAGACCCTATAGGGGATCCCGAACCCCATAGGGACACACAGCAACCCATAGAGACCCTATAGGGGACCCAAAAACCCCATAGAGACCCACAGGACCCCATACAGACCCTATAGAGGACCCCCAAACCCCATAGGGACACACGGCACCCCCTAGAGACCCTATAGGGGACCCAAAAACCCCATAGAGTCCCACAGAACCCCATACAGACCCCATGGGCGACCCACACCCCATAGAGAGGAAAAGGACCCCATAGAGACCCTATAGAGGACCCCAAAACCCCATAGAGACACACAGCACCCCATAGAGACCCTATAGGGGATCCCGAACCCCATAGAGACACACAGAACCCCATAGAGACCCTATAGGGGATCCCGAACCCCATAGGGACACACAGCAACCCACAGAGACCCTATAGGGGACCCAAAAACCCCATAGAGACCCACAGGACCC
>NW_011123236.1:0-610 GCF_000146605.3 Meleagris gallopavo
ATCAAACAATTGCCTGGCTCGCCAATTGTTTAATCAATGGATATACAGATGGTATAGATCCATATCCAGGAGCGCGGCTAATAGCATTTATATTGGAGAAATAAGAGAAAGTCACTCACCCTGTCCTGGGCTCGCCAGACGAACTCCTGATGGAGCGGATCTCCAGAGAGAGATCCTTCCCCACTGGCAGTCAGCTCTTAAATGGGTCTAGGAGAGGTGGAGCCAGGCTCCACCCCTTCCTGCAGCACAGCTGAATTGCCTTCACCTGTGCTCCCGTGGCTGACTCATTGCTCGCCTCAGGTGATCAATCAAAGGTTCAGGCCGTGATTCAGCAGCCCCATACATTCCACCCCTTCACAGCGTGAACCAATGATTAGGTTGACTAAAAGGGTGAGCTTTCCCTAATACAGAGATCCGATACACCGTGACGCTTATACAATTTCATCGCCACACGTTGGTAAATTTCAAGATGAGTGACGATGGGTGAAAGTTGACATCCTTCTATGGGCCAGCGCTCGATGATGTTACCGGAGGCATACGGTCATGAGGTGCAGATCCGTCCAATGTTCCATCAGTCCCATGCAGACCATCGCCGGGTGTTACACATGAT
>NW_011123237.1:0-330 GCF_000146605.3 Meleagris gallopavo
ATAAAACGGTACCAGATCAGTCAGACATGATTTCCCATTGGTGAGCCCTCGTTGACTACTGCTGATAACCCTCTTTTCTTCCACTTCCTTGGAGATGACATCTAGAATAAACTACTCCACCATCTTCCCAGTGACAGAGGTGAGGCCTCCTGGCCCATAGTTTGTTGGCTTCTTCTTCCTGCCCTTTTTGAAGAGTGAACTGACACTGACTATCCTCCAGTCCTCGGGCACTTATCCTGTTCTGTGTGAGCTTTTAAAAATGCAAGAGAGTTGTTCAGCAGTCACTTCTTCCAGCTCCCTCACTGCTTGTGGGTGCATCCCATCAAGGGC
>NW_011123238.1:0-363 GCF_000146605.3 Meleagris gallopavo
CCGACCAGTATGGCTACCTGTAAGCTGCGCTCCTCGCCAGCCCCGCAGCACCAGGCGGCAGCGGCAGCGTTCCAGGGGCACCACCAGCGGCCCCATCCCTCCCCTCCACAACCGAGCCGTCCTGCAAAGTCAGCGTTGCAGTGGGGTGGGACGTTGTCTGGCTCCTCTACTTATTGTGGATGGGAATTTTAGGCATAGTGTTGTTTCTGCTACTCATTTGTTTTTTATGATACATTATTAAAAGCTTTGTGTTCCCTTTGCTGGGTCCCTCTGTCTGCAGTCATTTGTGCTGTGTCAAAGCTCCCCAGCTCCCCCCGCCCACCTCCGGGGCAGGATGGGGCACCACAGATGGCCCATGGTGTC
>NW_011123239.1:0-609 GCF_000146605.3 Meleagris gallopavo
GGAATGAACTGATAGCAGCAGAAAGGTCATGGCCACTTCCGACACTCAAACTGTACCAGCATTTCAGAGCACGCAGCCTTGGCATAAACCCTAAGGATAAACCAAATGGCATCTCTGTTCCAGCAATTTTTTCCTTCAATATACGTGAATAGACTGGAGGTACTAATCCCACCAGTTCAGTTCTACCATTGTGTCTTACGGTAAGAAGAAAAGCAGGATGTTTAAGACTCTGTCAGGCACAGAACCTCCAGCACTGGAGGCAGCAGTTCTGAATTCTCGGTATCTTGTCATCATTTGTGCGCATGCACAAGAAACAGTGCAACTCACTGTACAAGGGCAACCAAATGTATTCAAGGCATACTTGCACAGGACTCTGAGGTAGAAAGCTGCTCGCTGAGGCGAAGATGAGAAATGAGGCAGGGGAAGCCTGACAGATTGAGAGTGATGAAGTGTCTGAATAAAGAAAGGAACAGAAGAAATAGACATTACTGGATTCTATCAGACGCCAATATTCATTTGAAAAACATACTGGACACGTAGAGTAAAAAGCAACACAGGATAAACCTGCAACTATTTATTCCACTGTCTCAGTGATGGTAGCTATTATAC
>NW_011123240.1:0-350 GCF_000146605.3 Meleagris gallopavo
ATGAATAAACGCCTTTAGTGAGCAGCAAAAGAAGGATGAAACCCCGACTGAATGGCTGGAAAGGCTGCGTAAAAGCCTGCAGCTGTATCCGGGAGTAGATCCTGCTACTCCCGTAGGGCAGGCACTACTAAAAACACAGTTTGTGGCCAAATCTTGGACTGACGTCAGGAGGGAGTTAGAAAAGTTGGAAGACTGGCAGGATAAGGGACTAGCTGAATTACTGAGGGAAGCACAGAGGGTATCTGTAAGACGAGAAGAAGAGATCCACAGGAAGCAAGCTAGAATCTTAGTAGCAGCAGTAGGGGAAGGGCCACAAGTAAAGCGGGAATTCTCCGGAGGGAGAAGAGGCT
>NW_011123241.1:0-438 GCF_000146605.3 Meleagris gallopavo
GCACCCCACAACCACCTCCAGCACCCCATAACCACCTCCAGCACCCACAACCACCTCCAGCACCACCCCACAACCACCCCACTCCACCCCACAACCACACCATAACCACCTCCAGCACCCCATAACCACCCCACAACCACCCCACTGCACCCCACAACCACCTCCAGCACCCCACAACCACCCCACAACCACCCCACAACCACCCCATAACCACCCACAACCACCCCACTGCACCCCACAACCACACCATAACCACCTCCAGCACCCCATAACCACCCCACTGCACCCCATAACCACCCCACTGCACCCCATAACCACGCCATAACCACCTCCAGCACCCCACAACCACCCCACTGCACCCCATAACCACGCCACAACCACCTCCAGCACCCCATAACCACCCCACAACCACCCCACTGCACCCCACAACCACCTCCA
>NW_011123242.1:0-583 GCF_000146605.3 Meleagris gallopavo
CCTAGCCTATCAGAAGATCCGTCTGTTGTGGGGTTGCTGCAAGTAAAGAAGCAACAGGTACCGATTGCCACAAAACGGTGCACAGATGGCAGTACCGCACCAATAGGGATTCCTTGCTCCCCATTCATAAGTTGATTCATCAACTAGAGGATCAGGGAGTGATCAGCAAACTCACTCACCTTTAACAGCCCCATATGGCCAGTACGTAAAGCCAGTGGAGAATGGAGACTGACGGTGGACTACCGTGGCCTGAATGAAGTCACACCCCCACTGAGTGCTGCTGTGCCGGACATGTTAGAGCTCCAATATGAACTAGAGTCAAAGGCAGCCAAATGGTATGCCACCATTGACATTGCTAATGCCTTCTTTTCCATTCCTTTGGCCAAAGAATGTAGGCCACAGTTTGCTTTCACATGGAGGGGCGTTCAGTATACTTGGAACCGTTTGCCCCAGGGGTGGGAACACAGCCCAACCATTTGCCATGGGTTGATCCAAACTGTATTGGAACAAGGCAGTGCTCCTGAGCACCTGCAGTACATTGATGATATCGTTGTGTGGGGCGACACAGCAGAAGAAGTCTTCA
>NW_011123243.1:0-465 GCF_000146605.3 Meleagris gallopavo
AAGCGGGGAAGCACGACAGTACTCAATATGAGTGATCAAGCTTCATCTTATTGCTGCACACACAGAGGTTATATATGATTCTACTACACATGTGTTCACCTACTATTGGAGCACAAGGTGGGCGTCTAGGTGGGCTGCCTAGCTTTAACCAATGCTCAGCCAGCATTCACCCCTGCCACTGAGCTCATCCGCTTATCAGCCCCCCACATATCCACAGAGCATAGCTGCGGATGTAGGCCTGCTGTTTAAGGCCTGCTGTTTACAGGCTGCCCAAGGATGTTGTGCCTCCTATCTTAACTCCTAATGCTTTCTCATGAGAATGCACCCTGTGCTGCCGCACTAGTTATGCTCGTACACAGCCTCATGTCTGCCCTGCTCTCGCAGCCATTTCCCAACAATTCCCCCTTTTTCTTTTTGCAGGAGCATAACTTTCTGTGTGACTTTGTCAATACTCCTCATTATACA
>NW_011123244.1:0-327 GCF_000146605.3 Meleagris gallopavo
TGGTTGTCCATCTGCAAGGCAGATGGGAAACACCTGAGAAGCAGCCTCCTGCTCCTCTTCCCCATGCTGCTGTCCCCTGAACAGCCCTGCTCACCGGATGGCTGGTCTGGAATTGGTTTCCATGGCCATTTGAGTCTCATTCTGCCAGCATGGCCGCGTAGAAAAGCCCACTGCAGTCAGGTGGTGTGGTGCCAGCACCTGCAGTGTGGTCAGGAGTCAGCCAAGCAGTGGAAAAGATCTGTGCTAAGAATACGGGAGATTTTATGGATTTTTTGGAGCAAGACAGGCTCCATTTTGGGACTGACTTATCTTTTTTATTGACGAAAG
>NW_011123245.1:0-678 GCF_000146605.3 Meleagris gallopavo
AAAATACCCCTTTTTCTCCCACAAATACCTGTTTTTACATGAAAATACACATTTTCTGCAAGAAATACCTGTTTTTACACGAAAATACCACTTTTTCTCGCACAAATACCCGTTTTTACAGGAAAATACCCCTTTTCCTAACACAAATACCCGTTTGTACACGAAAATAACCCTTTTTCTCCCACCAATACCTGTTTTTACACCAAAAATACTCCTTTTTCTCCATGAAATACCTCTTTTTACACCAAAATACCCCTTTTTCTAACACAAATACCTGTTTTTACACCAAAATACCCCTTTTCCTCCCACAAATACCCGTTTTTACACAGAAATACCCCTTTTTCTAACAAAAATACCCATTTTACACCAAAATAACCCTTTTTCTCGAAGAAATTCCCGTTTTTACATGAAAATACCCGTTATTCTAACACAAATACCTGATTTTATACGAAAATATCCCTTTTTCTCCCACAAATAACTGTTTTTACACGAAAATAACCCTTTCTCTCACACAAATACCTGTTTTTACACCAAAATACCCCTTTTTCTCACACAAGTACCCGTTTTTACACGAAAATACCCCTTTTTCTCCCAGAAATACCTCTTTTTATATGAAAATACCCCTTTTTCTCAAAGAAATACCTGTTTTTACACCAAAATACCCCTTTTTCTCCAAGA
>NW_011123246.1:0-356 GCF_000146605.3 Meleagris gallopavo
ACGTACCATGACTGCAGACTGGAAGAGAAGAGCGATGGGAGAGTACTAGAGGAAAGGGTAGAGAAAGACTGGGAAAGTATGGGACGGATGGGGGCAGGAGCAGAGAATTGGGGGCGTGCGGTTACTGGGGTAGGGAGTTGGGGCAGGAGCTGAGCTATGGGGCTGCGGTTATGGGGGCGAGGATAAGGGGGCAGGAGCAGAGCTATGGGGCTAGCGTAGGGGCAGGATAGGGGGCAGGAGCTGAGCTATGGGGCTGCGTTATGGGGCAGGATAGGGGGCAGGAGCTGAGCTATGGGGCTGCGTTATGGGGTAGGATGTGGGGCAGGAGCTGAGCTATGGGGCTGCGTTATGGGGCA
>NW_011123247.1:0-344 GCF_000146605.3 Meleagris gallopavo
GTCATGATGAGGAATG
Source organism: Meleagris gallopavo (assembly GCF_000146605.3). NCBI lineage: Eukaryota > Metazoa > Chordata > Aves > Galliformes > Phasianidae > Meleagris > Meleagris gallopavo. The sequence continues at coordinate 17 of NW_011123247.1, forward strand.
TAATGGAGTGTAACTGGGAGGAACTGGGAGGAATTTCTCGGAGTCGTGGTCTTTGTGGGTGCATATGTCCCATTTAGGGAAGGAAAGGAGTATTTCTTAGCAGAACTGCCATAGCATTTAGGGAAAATGTCCTATCCTTGAGAGACAAGTGGTATTGTGGGAGAAGATGTCCTATTCTTGGTTGCAAGTGTCCAATTTGGTCTTGTCATCTAGTCTTTTTGGGAGAAAACGTGCGGTAGTTTGAAGAAACCAGGTATGCCTGGGAGAAAATACCATCTTTTTGGAAGCACAGGCCCAATTTCCAAGTGAAATGTGGTATTTCTGGGAG
>NW_011123248.1:0-106 GCF_000146605.3 Meleagris gallopavo
GTGAGAAACACGAGAGCGCTGCTGACGGCTGAAAAGCGGCACTCGGGGAGAAGCGCGATTTCTCGACCAGCGTCGGCAAACTCTCCGGAGCAGTTCAGCGCGAGTG
>NW_011123248.1:126-548 GCF_000146605.3 Meleagris gallopavo
TTCAGCGTCGAGTGCCGCTTTCTACGCATGAGAGCGAAGCAGTGCAATTCCGATGCCGAGAACGTGCGAATTCAGCCTCCTGCACTACCTCCGTAGGGAGGTTTTTTCTCCGCAGGCCAGAAAGGATCGCTCCCCACTTTCTGTCACGCTCTCTCTCCCTGGGAGCGAAACAAATGACGCTCCCCGAACTTCCAACAGCCTTATTAGAGAGGGTTTTGCTCTCCACTCTTTTCCTCCGAGCATGCACAAGCGTAGCCATGGAGAACAACACCAAAAAAGAATTGCCGCTCGAAATGAAGGCAGAGACGTCGTATTCACAGCTAGGCCTAGTGCATTCTGCATGTACCCGAGGTGAAGTGCAAACCGCTCCTCTCCGACGTGCGGACACGAGACCGCTCGCGCGTCGGAGAAAAGCAGCAGGC
>NW_011123249.1:0-950 GCF_000146605.3 Meleagris gallopavo
AATCTCAGACTGGCCGGGAAGGAGCACAAATCGCCTCCAATGGCACTTAGGCCTTGCTTATGGGGTTGGGTTAGCCCTGCGGGACAAACAAACAAAGCAAAGCTAACCCAACCCCACAAGCAAGACAAAGCTAAAACCAATTTGGTTTACAGAAATTGATTGCAAAACTGAAACCAATTTAGTTGAAATAACTTGAATGCACACAATGAAATCACTGCAATTCTCAACAAGGCCACAAAGGGACACAAGGCTAGAAATGGCCGGGCAGGAACACAAACCGCATCAGGAGGAAGCGTTCATTGGTCTGAGAATAGAAGCACCCTAAGGAAGGGAGTGGATGGGATCGCTAAGCAGAGTTCATTGGAATGAACTACAGTGAAACTGAGTGCCACAAATCACACATTGCCTGTGACGACCATGGACGGTGGTAGGAGCTTCTGGAAGACTGAAAGGAAGACTAACCAAAGGGAACAGACTAGGAGATACAGGTAACTGCTCAACTGAACTGAGCTGGTGGTCAGTGTGTCAGACCTGGAAAGCTGATGCCGTCCCAGCAGGGAAATCATCAACTGGAATTGTGGAAGAGATCTTCACCTGTAATACAGATAGACACGGTTTACAAGGAAGAATGCCGACACAAACAACAATCACCGTAAGCCCACCACCACAAAACATGGAAGCCAAACACCACCCCAAGAAATGCCTTCACAGTAAGATCAGCAGTACTGAACAAGGAAGCTGTAGGATTTTTCTTAGAATTACAAAGGAGGTTACACATGGGTTTAGTGCCCAATTTAAAGGGTAGGTTCAAGGTTAATTTGGACGGTTACTACAGTTATCTATACAGTCATGCTTACAATTAGCACTGCATTTGAGATTCAGAGCTCATTAGGATGAAGGTATTAGCCTTAGGTATATTAGGATTATGCTCAGAGTGACCGATACGAAGG
>NW_011123250.1:0-493 GCF_000146605.3 Meleagris gallopavo
CAGGGGACTGGAGCACCTCCCCTACGAAGACAGGCTGAGGACTTGTTCAGCCTAGAGAAAAGAAGGCTGTGGGGTGACCTCATTGCAGCCTTTCAGTACCTAAAGGGAGCCTACAAGGAGGAGAGGAATCAACTCTTTGAAAGAGTAGATAACTGCAGGACAAGGCGAAATGGTTTGAAATTGAAGGAGGGGAGATTTAGGTTGGATGTCAGGGGGAAGTTCTTTACAGAGAGAATGGTGAGGTGCTGGAACAGGCTGCCCAGAGAGGTTGTGGATGCCCTGTCCCTAGAGGTGTTCAAGGTCAGATTGGATGGGGCCCTGGGCAGCCTGCTCTAGTATTAAATGGGGAGGTTGGTGGCCCTGCCTGTGGTAGGAGGACTGGAGATTCATGGTCCTTGAGGTCTCTTCCAACCCTGGCCATTCTGTGATTCTGTGAACATCTACTAATATTTTATGGTGTTCATACAGCTACATACTTTTTTCCATATGGAAT
>NW_011123251.1:0-645 GCF_000146605.3 Meleagris gallopavo
TTCCAAGCCGAGCTCACCTACTATCTCAGCCATTCCTTCTGAGTTAGTCTGCTTGGATCCCACAAAGGGCTGCAGCTCAAGAGGTCAACACAGCAGAAATAACACAACATGCAACTGGAAAACACATCTCAAAGCCGAGAAGAGCCAACTCTCTGACCTTGGGCACAACTCACCAACCAAGAGCCAGGCCTGGCAAACTTGGCCGATCTGAGCATGCGGAGGGGGCTGCAATCAGACCAGAAGTGTCCACTTCAATTGCAGCTCCTTGTAGAGAGGAACATCAAACAGTAACAGGTGCGAATGAGTTCATTCACAAGCTGCACAATGAGTTTGTTCTTTATTAAAAAAGCATGCGTGCCGAGTCAAAAGGTAACAGCAGGAGTTGATATCAATGGAAGACGTTCCTCTTCCTACGCCTCACTCCTCCCTCCCCCGCTCTCCTTGCCTCACCTTTACCCCAGCTCCTGGAAGATGCCCACAGACTTTCAGTCAGCTCTCAAATCCATAGGACTCCTTTCACATTACTCCATTAATAAAAGATTTCAGACTCGTTCCATGCACTCAAACTGACCGAGCAGTGGTATCACAATCACTCGGAACACACGGAAGCACCCAAACCCTGAGGATTTCTTTTCCCCTCCACTA
>NW_011123252.1:0-618 GCF_000146605.3 Meleagris gallopavo
GCCACTGCTGAAGCCTCACTGCGCTCACATCCACGTGTTGGTCTTCATAAATGCTCTGTTCAGTGCGGAGGAGTTCAGTGACAGCCCTGTGCTCCGTGTGCACCTCCACGTCAGGTGCTGTGCTGTCATCCTGGCCCTCTGCTGCCATCTGTCGCCTGGCTACAAAATGAACTGAGTGCTGGCAGGAAGGTTCAACCTCTGCTGTGTCCACCTGTGACGCTGTGGCCAGCATTATAAAATAGGAGGCATTCCTTTTGGATCAGCCCTTGCATAGTTATGAAAAATTAAGGTTTGTAATGGCTGGCTGAGTAAATTGGTGGCTGCTAGAGAGGGGCACAACTCTAAAATAACAGTAGTTAGACACTGGTAGCTTTCAAGGCCAATTTAAATAACGTGGCTGTATTGGGTTATTTACTTATTTAATGTTATCTTTCATTGTCGTATTTCCTGAAAAGTCTTCAGGTCTGGCATTCTAGGCTTGATTTTGAATCTGCAAACTCTAGTATTCTCGAGCAACTCCATCCTGTAAGTGGATTAGATTTCATACTCCATTGTAAAACTGCTTTTAAGTATTGGTATTGCAAGAAATGATTCTTGAGGTCCCTTCCAACCCGGGCC
>NW_011123253.1:0-682 GCF_000146605.3 Meleagris gallopavo
ATAGTGCCCCCCAGCACCCCATATCACCCCATAGCGCCCCCCAGCACCCCATATCACCCCATAGGACTCCATATCACCCCATATCAACCCATAGGACCCCATATCACCCCATAGTGCCTCCCAGCACCCCATATCACCCCATATCACCCCATAGCACCCCCCAGCACTCCATACCACCCCATATCACCCCATAGGACCACATATCACCCCATATCACCCCATAGCGCCCCACAGCACTCCATATCACCCCATGTCACCCCATATCACCCCATAGGACCCCATAGGACCCCATACCACCCCATATCACCCCATATCTCCCATAGGACCCCATATCACCCCGTATCACCCCATAGGACCCCATATCACCCCATATCACCCCATATCACCCCATAGCGCCCCATAGCGCCCCATAGCGCCCCATATCACCCCATAGGACCCCATATCTCCCATAGGACCCCATATCACCCCGTATCACCCCATAGGACCCCATAGGACCCCATATCACCCCATAGCGCCCCATAGCGCCCCCCAGCACTCCATACCACCCCATATCACCCCATAGGACCCCATATCACCCCATTCCACCCCATAGGACCCCATATCACCCCATATCACCCCATAGGACCCCATATCACCCCATTCCACCCCATAGGACCCCATATCACCCCATATCACCCCATAG
>NW_011123254.1:0-326 GCF_000146605.3 Meleagris gallopavo
AACCACCCCATAGCGACCCATAACCACCCCATAGAGCCCCATAGCGACCCATAACCACCCCATAGCGACCCATAACCACCCCATAGAGCCCCATAGCGACCCATAACCACCCCATAGCGACCCATAACCACCCCATAGAGACCCCATAGCAACCCATAACCACCCCATAGCGACCCATAATCACCCGATAGCCACCCCATAGCGACCCATAACCACCCCATAGAGCCCCATAGCGACCCATAACCACCCCATAGCGACCCATAACCACCCCATAGCGACCCATAACCACCCCAAAGAGCCCCATAGTGACCCATAACCACCCCATA
>NW_011123255.1:0-361 GCF_000146605.3 Meleagris gallopavo
CCAACCTCAACCCCAACCTCAACTCCAACCTCAACTCCAACCCCAACCTCAACTCCAACCTCAACTCCAACCTCAACCCCAACCTCAACTCCAACCCCAACCTCAACTCCAACCTCAACTCCAACCTCAACCCCAACCTCAACTCCAACCCCAACCTCAACTCCAACCTCAACTCCAACCTCAACCCCAACCTCAACCCCAACCTCAACCCCAACCTCAACTCCAACCTCAACCCCAACCCCAACCTCAACTCCAACCCCAACCTCAACTCCAACCCCAACCTCAACTCCAACCCCAACCTCAACCCCAACCTCAACCCCAACTCCAACCTCAACTCCAACCCCAACCTCAACTCCAACTC
>NW_011123256.1:0-318 GCF_000146605.3 Meleagris gallopavo
CACAGTTATTTGTGCAGATTTAAACTTGAGGATCTGTGGTAGGCTATGGATTTCACCACTCAGAGAGCGGTGAATTCCGGGTATTTGTGACACAGCTTCTGAATGCCCTACTTGCAGTGCTGAGGAAATGATCTTCATTATCTTTAAGTTGATGGACTGCCTGATGCAGAGGTTGGAAACTGATTGTGGCGTGGGGGTTGGAGCCAGATGATCTCTGAGGTCCCTTCCACCCCAGCCATTCTGTGATCCTGTGATTCTGTGATAATGAAAAAAGGACATTCAGGATTCTTCTGAACTAGTGAATAAGAAGATCGGAAG
>NW_011123257.1:0-1032 GCF_000146605.3 Meleagris gallopavo
TGCTCGCAGGGCTGCACCCCGCCCCAGGTGCGGGTTCCACAAAAACAGGAGGGCAAGGGAATGCCCAGGCAAAGGCAAGGGCCAAGAGAACATGGAAGGAAATGCCAAGGATGACGGCCCAGACAATACGGCAGGGAACGCCAAAACTGAATGCCGACATGAATGTGGCAACACAAAGCCAAGGGGTCATTAGGCCAAGAGAATGGGGCAAGGACACAAAATAGGGAGTACGAAGAGAATGTAATAGTGAAAACAGTGCAAGACCAGAGACAAGCAAGACACAGAACAAAGAGGATAGGCAGCCTTCTGGGCACCATGAAGCGCAATTCAGAGCTCTGGGGGAACCCTATTGTGCCGGGCTCTGGAATGGGTAAACGCTGGCGGGTGTGCATCGCCCTTACCTGCTGGGCAGACAATGACCAGTCAGCAAAGTGAGGTTCCGGGGCATGCCGGGAAATGCACAATCCAGTTCCTTGCTGTTTCCACCGAGACCAACACATCTCTCCGGGCAGTTGTTACGGCACTTGGGAGCACCGCAGCTCTGCTGCCACCTGTTGGACACAATACAGTCATGAAGGCACTGCCCTGCATCCGTGCCTCTTGCACAAACCTGTGCTCCTTGCTCGGAGCACATGGCTGCACTCTGTGCACCATGTTGCTTACCACCAGAGAAGGCTCAGGTACCCAACAACATTTTGGCTTCCATCTCGTCTGATAACTGCTCATTATGCACAGCCCTCATCTTTGCTTTGGTTTGGTGAGGTGGGGACTGCCATTGCTTCCTCAGTCCCACACACCCCTTCCCATCCCACACTGCCATGGGAGATCAGGTTCTGGACCACCTGAGGACCCAAACATACAGGAGTCTTTGGGTCCTGACGAGATGAGTCCCAGAGTTCCGAGGGAATTCACCGCTGCAGTCACCGAGCCACTCTCCATGGTATTTCAGAAGTCGAGGCAGTCAGGTCAAGTCCCTGGTGAGGAGAAAAAAGGTGACAGCACACCTCTTAGGAAGGATAGAAAGTGTGACGC
>NW_011123258.1:0-726 GCF_000146605.3 Meleagris gallopavo
TTGTTACCTTCATTGTCTGCAGCAACTGGAGCAATCACCTTTTTGGAGAAGTTCACCTTGGTGGCTGATTTGTCTTGTAACTCTCTTACCCGTGCTTGAAGTACAGGAGTAGGTTGTTTATGCCACTCCTTCATATCTTCTCCATGGTCACGTAAGTAATGCCACAAGGCAAAACGTGATGTGGTCTTACTGTTGTCACTTGCTCGAGCAGGAGAACGTCTTCTTTTGATGGCTGAGACATTAGATGCCACCGGCTGGGAGGAAATCAAGTTGATGAGCCCCTCCAATAGGCTGTTTTGGGAATTCTGGTCCCCATTTGATGTATCCGTTACCTCCACGGATTTATCAGCTTCAGGCACGGTTGATAGTTTGTCTATTATATCTTCTTGTTTGTTCTCCATTCTGTCCAGCTTTTCAGCTACCTTTGTAATGGCTGAAACACAAGCTCGCAGAGGGCTTAAATGTAACTCAAAGTCTTGAAGTTTATTAACCAATTCACTTATAAGGGGTCTTCTTTCCCCTCTTGCCATACATTGCTGCAAATGTGCTGGCGTACCTTTCTGGTGCGGTCTTTGTGAATGTACGCCACATGTTTGGTGTACACCTGACTCTCTCGGGATCATGCTCTTGGTCTGGCTCGTCAGGAATGAAATCGGGGCTATGTAGCATTTCCACCACAGCATGTTCTCTTAAATAACAGATGCCTTCTTCCATATCAGCCCATTT
>NW_011123259.1:0-629 GCF_000146605.3 Meleagris gallopavo
GGCGAGAGCATGGGTCCAGATTGCCTGCTGTAATCATGACCGGAAGCGTGGTCATTGATTTAGGAGCGCTGGAGCCACCTGGAGGAGGTTATTCAGCATATTCAGCATATTCAGCAGGTAGAGCAGTGGATGCTGGGCATTAGTCACAGGGCGTTGGCACTGGCACCAATGTCTGTGTCCCTACACCTGAAGGCATTGTGTCCTGCAAACACAGCTCTGGAAAACACTGAGATGAATGAATGAATAAACAAATAAAATAAAAGAAAAGAAGATGGAGAATATCAAATCCACTCCAGGACTACCGTTGTCAGACTAAAGAGAGAAGACTCAGGAGAATACTAGAAGTTGAGAAGTGTATTAACATAGTTGAATGGATTTGAATGTTTGTCTTCTGCCGCGGATAGCGTCCTAATCAGATTGTTCTCAAGCGGGGAAGCACGACAGTACTCAATATGAGTGATCAAGCTTCACTTTATTGTTGCACACACAGAGTTTATATATGATTCTACTACACATGTGTTCACCTACTATTGGAGCACAAGGTGGGCGTCTAGGTAGGCTGCCTAGCTTCAACCAATGCTCAGCCAGCATTCACCCCTGCCACTGAGCTCATCCGCTTATCAGCCCCC
>NW_011123260.1:0-568 GCF_000146605.3 Meleagris gallopavo
GCTGTGTCACCACTAAATGAAATTACAGAGCTACATAACATGACAAATTGTTCCAATTGCACTGTTATGACTATAACACTACGCATTTCCTTAGAAACAAAATAGAGAGAAAATGGAATCTAAAGTCTTCAACAGAAAATTCTCAAGAACAAGTATATAAAAGGGCAAAAAGTGATCTCTTATTAAGAGTTCATTTTAAAAAAAAATTACAGATCCTTCCCCTCTACTCTGCCCTGGTAAGGCCTCATCTGGAGTACTGTGTCTGGTTCTGGGCTCCCCAGTACAAAAAGACAGGGATCTCTTGGAAAGAGTCCAGCGGAGGGCCACAAAGATGGTGAAGGGCCTGGAGCATCTCCCCTATGAAGAAAGGCTAAGTGAACTGGGTCTGTTTAGCTTTGAGAAAAGAAGACTGAGAGGGGACCTGATCCAGGTTTATAAATATCTGAGGTGTGGCGGCCATAGTGGTGAGGCCAGTCTCTTTTCAGTGGTACGTGGAGACAGGACGAGGGGAAACAGATATAAGCTGCAGCATAGGAAGTTTCTCACGAATGTGCGTAAGAACTTCTTC
>NW_011123261.1:0-390 GCF_000146605.3 Meleagris gallopavo
AGGGGGGCTGCAATCAGACCAGAAGTGTCCACTTCAATTGCAGCTCCTTGTAGAGAGGAACATCAAACAGTAACAGGTGTGAATGAGTTCATTCACAAGCTGCACAATGAGTTTGTTCTTTATTAAAAAAAGCATGCGTGCCGAGTCAAAAAGGTAACAGCAGGAGTTGATATCAATGGAAGACGTTCCTCTTCCTACGCCTCATCCTCCTACCCTCAGCTCTCCTTGCCTCACCTTTTACCCCCAGCTCCTGGAAGATAACCCCACAGACTTTCAGTCAGCTCTCAAAACCATAGGACTCCTTTCACATTACTCCATTAATAAAAGATTTCAGACTCGTTACATGCACTCAAACTGACCGAGCAGTGGTATCACAATCACTCGTAACAC
>NW_011123262.1:0-1000 GCF_000146605.3 Meleagris gallopavo
AAAGCGGCATTCGCGCTGAACCGCTCCGGAGACTTTGCCGTAGCTGGCCGAGAAATCGCGTTTCTCCCCGAACTCCGCTTTCAGCCGTCAGCAGCGGTCTCGTGTTTCTCGCTTGCCGAGAACGGGCCACCTCAGCCGGCTGCTTTTCTCCGACGAGTGAGCGGGCTCCTGTGCGCGCATCGGAAAGGAGCGGTTTGCACTTCGCCTTGGCTACATGCAGAATGCACTACGCCTAACCTCTGAATACTATGTCTCTGCCTTTATTTCGAGCCACAATTCATTCTAGTCAGGTTTTCCACTGCTACACATCTGCATTCAGACAGGAAAAGAGTAGGAAGGGAAAACAAGCTCTAATAAGGCATTTGCAAGTTCGAGGAGCGACAGCTGTAGTGCTCTCAGGGAGAGCGTTTCAGAAAGTGGGGAGAGATCCTTTCAGGACTGCGGAGAAAAAACCCCCCACTCGCAGGTAGTGCAGGAGGCTGAATTCGCACTTGTCGGCATCGGAATCGCACTTCTTCGCTCTCATGCCCTGAAAGAGGCATTCGCGCTGAACCGCTCCGGAGAATTTACCGTAGCTGGCCGAGAAATCGCGTTTCTCCCCAAACTCCGCTTTCAGCCGTCAGCAGCGGTCTGGTGTTTCTCGCTTGCCGAGAACGGACCACTTCAGCCGGCTGCTTTTCTCCGACGAGTGAGCGGGCTCCTGTGCGCGCATCGGAAAGGAGCGGTTTGCACTTCGCCTTGGCTACATGCAGAATGCACTACGCCTACCTCTGAATACTATGTCCCTGCCTTTATTTCGAGCCACAATTCATTCTAGTCAGGATTTCCACTGCTACACATCTGCATTCAGTCAGGAAAAGAGTGGAAGGGAAAACCCTCTCTAATAAGGCATTTGCAAGTTCGAGGAGCGACAGCTGTAGTCCTCTCAGGGAGAGCGTTTCAGAAAGTGGGGAGAGATCCTTTCAGGACTGCGCAGAAAAAACCCCCCACTCGCAGGTAG
>NW_011123263.1:0-869 GCF_000146605.3 Meleagris gallopavo
AAGATCTGACCCACCTTCCTAAGACAGGGATGGCCCAAGCACAAACAGTGGCACGATGGGTTGCTTATCTCAGCCAAAGGAGCAGTCTGTCTTCATCTCCTTTGAAAGAAGAACTTCAGAAGATCCTTGGTCCAGTGATATATCACAGTGATGCACCGAAAGGAATACTGGTCGCTCCACCATAGAACACTCGCGTTCAGGAGGGAAAATACCCTATCCCTGAAGATGCTTGGTACACAGATGGATCCAGCAAGGGCAATCCGAGCAAGTGGATAGCAATAGCATACCATCCTTCTACAGAGACAATCTGGTTTGATGGGGGGGATGGTCAGAGCAGCCAACAGACAGAACTGTGAGCCGTGTGGATGGTTATGACTAAGGAACCCGGTGATGGTATCCTGAACATCTGTACGGATAGTTGGGCTGTGTACCGGGGGCTCAGTCTTTGGATTGCACAGTGGGACACCCAGGAATGGATTATCCATGCCCAGCCGATCTGGGGCAAGGACATGTGGTTAGACATACGGAATACAGTCAAACATAGGACTGTACGTGTCTACCATGTTTCTGGTCATCAGCCCATACAGTCACCAGGAAATGATGAAGCCGACACGCTGGCCCGAGTTTGATGGATTGAGAATTCACCATCCGAGAACATTGCCTGTTGGTTACATCAGAAGCTATGGCATGCGGGACAAAAGGCAATGTGGGCAGCTGCTAAAGCATGGGGACTGCCCATACAGCTACCTGACATCGTCCAGGCATGCCAGGATTGCGACGCTTGCTCAAAGATGAGACCAAGACTGCTGCCCAAAACAATAGCCCATCTTGCTAGAGACATAATCCTCTCCAGCGATGGCAGGTGGATT
>NW_011123264.1:0-596 GCF_000146605.3 Meleagris gallopavo
TGTGCGCGCATCGGAAAGGAGCGGTTTTGCACTTCGCCTTGGCTACATGCAGAATGCACTACGCCTACCTCTGAATACTATGTCTCTGCCTTTATTTCGAGCCACAATTCATGCTAGTGAGGTTTTCCACTGCTACACATCTGCATTCAGACAGGAAAAGAGTGGAAGGGAAAACCAGCTCTAATAAGGCATTTGCAAGTTCGAGGAGCGACAGCTGTAGTGCTCTCAGGGAGAGCGCTTCAGAAAGAGGGAGAGATCCTTTCAGGACTGCGGAGAAAAAACCCCCCACTCGCAGGTAGTGCAGGACGCTGAATTCGCACTTGTCGGCATCGGAATCGCACTCCTTCGCTCTCACGCGTAGAAAGCGGCATTCGCGCTGAAACGCTCCGGAGACTTTGCCGTAGCTGGTCGAGAAATCTCGTTTCTCCCCGAACTCCGCTTTCAGCCGTCAGCAGCGGTCTCGTGTTTCTCGCTTGCCGAGAACGGGCCACTTCAGCCGGCTGCTTTTCTCCGACGAGTGCGCGGGCTCCTGTGCGCGCATCGGAAAGGAGCGGTTTGCACTTCGCCTTGGCTACATGCAGAATGCACTACGCCTA
>NW_011123265.1:0-440 GCF_000146605.3 Meleagris gallopavo
CAAGTGACGTCACAAACCCCATGTGATGTCACACCCACCCATTTGACGTCAGAAACCAAAAAATGACGTCACCCACCCCATGTTACGTCACACCCCCAAAATGATTTCACACACTCCCATTTGACGTCACACACTCCGAATGAAGTCACACATGCCATGTGACGTCACAAACTCAAAATGACCTCACACCCCTAAACTGACGTCACACACCCATTGTGACATCACACAACCACTTGTGATGTCATACCCCAAAAATGACGTCACACACCCCAGGTGACGTCACAATCCCCAAGTGACGTCACACGCCCAAAATGACATCACACACCTATAATGACGCCACACACCCCAAATGACGTCACAGACTCCATGTGACATCACACACCCCATGTGACGTCACACACCCCTAAAATGACGTCACACACCCATTGTGACATCACACA
>NW_011123266.1:0-752 GCF_000146605.3 Meleagris gallopavo
CACACCCCCAAAATGATGTCACACACACCCATTTGACGTCACACACTCCGAATGAAGTCACACCTGCCATGTGACGTCACGAACTCAAAATGACCTCACACCCCTAAAATGACGTCACACACCCATTGTGACATCACGCAACCCAAATGACGTCACACACCACATGTGAAATCACACACCCCATGTGATGTCACAACCCCCATGTGACGTCACACGCCCATAAATGACGTCACACAACCCATGTGACACCACACACCCCAAAATGACGTCACACACACCTAAAATGATGTCAGACAGCCCAAATGACGTCACACATCACATGTGACATTACACACCCTATGTGATGTCACAACCCCCAAGTGACATCATAACCCAAAAAAGTGCCGTCACACACCCCATGTGACGTCACAACCCCCAAGTGACGTCACACGCCCATAAATGACGTCACACAACCCATGTGACACCACACACCCCAAAATGACGTCACATACACCTAAAATGATGTCACACAGGCAAAATGACGTCACACACCACATGTGACATTACACACCCTATGTGATGTCACAACCCCCAAGTGACATCATAACCCAAAAAAGTGACGTCACACACCCCATGTGACGTCACAACCAGCAAGTGACGTCACACGCCCAAAATGACGTCACACACCCCATGTGACATCACACACCCCAAATGACGTCACAATCCTCATATGACGCAATACCCCCAAAATGACATTACACACCCCTAAAATG
>NW_011123267.1:0-465 GCF_000146605.3 Meleagris gallopavo
TCATTCTGGATGTGGGTCCCCATTGGGGGCGGGGGTCCCCATTCTGGGTGGGGGTCCCCATTTGGGGTCCCTCACCGGATGTGGCGCTGCCGGATGAGCACCCTGGCGTGGTGGATGGATTTGGCCAGGCCCAGCTTGAAGACCTGCGTCTGCAGGCGGCGCTCCAGGAAATCCTCGATCTTCAGCCCCAGGATGTAATCCAGCTTCATCTTCCCCTCGTCCAGAACGCCGATGCGAACCAGGCGGCGCAGCAGGGCGTTGCCTAAGGGATGGGGGGCGGGGGGGTGAGCAATGGGGCGGCTGTGGGGCGAGGAAGGGGACAAGGAATGGGGCTGCTGTGGGGCGAGGAAGGGGACAAGGAATGGGGCTGCTGTGGGGCGAGGAAGGGGACAAGGAATGGGGCTGCTATGGGGCGAGGAATGGGGTGAGGAATAGAATTAGGAATGGGGCTGCTATGGGGTGAGA
>NW_011123268.1:0-812 GCF_000146605.3 Meleagris gallopavo
CCTCACTTTGCTGACTGGTCATTGTCTGCCCAGCAGGTAAGGCGATGCACACCCGCCCAGCGTTTACCCATTCCAGAGCCCGGCACAATAGGGTTCCCCCAGAGCTCTGAATTGCGCTTCATGGTGCCCAGAAGGTTTGCCTATCCTCTTTGTTCTGTGTCTTGCTTGTCTCTGGTCTTGCACTGTTTTCACTATTACATTCTCTTGTCCTCCTATTTTTGTGTTCCTTGCCCCATTCTCTTGGCCTAATGACCCCTTGGCTTTGTGTTGCCGCATTCATGTCGGCATTCAGTTTTGGCGTTCCCTGCCGTATTGTCTGGGCCGTCATCCTTGGCATTTCCTTCCATGTTCTCTTGGCCCTTGCCTTTGCCTGGGCATTCCCTTGCCCTCCTGTTTTTGTGGAACCCGCACCTGGGGCGGGGTGCAGCCCTGCGAGCACAGCTGGGGGCAGTTTGGCTGTGGGAGTGGGGCAGAGCCAGGCTCCACCCCTCCCTGATCCCATGTAAGGGCTGGGAAGAGTAGGGGCAGCATGTGAACCTGGGAGTGCTTCCTTTGGAGTATGCCTTGTTCTTTGGTGATGGAGTGAGTGTATTTTTTTTTTTTTTTTTTTCTTTCTTCTCCATTGTGGAGCTGCTCTCTCTGTTTTTTAGCAGGGAACCCTGAGCGTACTTAAGGGCTGGTAGGTATTTGGACCTGGAAGCTGCTTCCTTCACTTGAGAGTGTGGGGGAGTATTGGTCCTTGGAATGGGGTAAGTGGTTTCTTTTTTTCTTTCAGGGCTGTGATCTTGTCTTTTTGGGGGATGGCAAGTGCG
>NW_011123269.1:0-363 GCF_000146605.3 Meleagris gallopavo
ATAATCAACCTGCCATGCCTCTCCGTATTTATACTTTAGCCATCGCCCTTCCCCCCAGTGTGGTTTCATCCTTTTGGCTTGTTTGATTATGGCACATGTTTCACAATCATGAATAACCTGTGCAATAGCGTCCATAGTTAAGTCCACCCCTCGGTCTCTAGCCCATTTATGTGTCGCATCTCTCCCTTGGTGACCCGAGGTCTCATGGGCCCATCGAGCTAAAAATATTCACCCTTGTCTGCCAGTTCCAGGTCTATTTGGGCCACCTCAATTTTGGCAGCTTGGTCTACCTGATGGTTATTTTGCTGTTCTTCTGTAGCCCGACTCTTGGGCACATGAGCATCTACATGGCGCTCCTTTACA
>NW_011123270.1:0-323 GCF_000146605.3 Meleagris gallopavo
AGATTGCAGTGCACACAGCACAGATTGCAGTGCACACAGCACAGATAGCAGTGCACACACAGCACAGATTGCAGTGCACACACAGCACAGATAGCAGTGCACACACAGCACAGATTGCAGAGCACACAGAGCACAGATTGCAGTGCACACAGCACAGATTGCAGTGCACACTCAGCATAGCTTGCAGTAAACACAAGCACAGATTGCAGTGCACACACAGCACAGATTGCAGTGCATACACAGCACAGATGGCAGTGCACACACAGCACAGATTGCAGTGCACACAGCACAGATTGCAGTGCACACACAGCACAGATGCAGTG
>NW_011123271.1:0-391 GCF_000146605.3 Meleagris gallopavo
AAAAACCTACCCTACGGAGGTAGTGCAGGAGGCTGAATTCGCACGTTCTCGGCATCGGAATTGCACTGCTTCGCTCTCATGCGTAGAAAGCGGCACTCGCGCTGAACCGCTCCGGAGAGTTTGCCGACGCTGGTCGAGAAATCGCGCTTCTCCCCGAGTGCCGCTTTCAGCCGTCAGCAGCGCTCTCGTGTTTCTCACTTGCCGAGAACGGGCGACTTGTGCCTGCTGCTTTTCTCCGACGCGCGAGCGGTCTCGTGTCCGCACGTCGGAGAGGAGCGGTTTGCACTTCGCCTCGGGTACATGCAGAATGCACTAGGCCTAGCTGTGAATACGACGTCTCTGCCTTCATTTCGAGCGGCAATTCTTTTTTGGTGTTTTTCTCCATGGCTAC
>NW_011123272.1:0-460 GCF_000146605.3 Meleagris gallopavo
GTTTGTCGCTTGCCGAGAACGGGCCACTTGAGCCGTCTGCTTTTCTCCGATGTGTGAGCGGGTCCTGTGTGCACATAGGAATGGGGCGGTTTGCACTTTCGCCTTGGCTACATGCAGAATGCACTACGCCTACCTCTGAATACAATGTCTCTGTCTTTATTTCGAGCCACAATTCATTCTAGTCAGGTTTTCCACTGCAACACATCTGCATTGAGAGAGGAAAGAGTGGAAGGGAAAATCCCTCTAATAAGACACCTGGAATTCCAGGAGAGACAGCTGTAGTGCTCTCAGGGAGCACGTGACAGAAAAGTGGGGAGTGATCCTTTCAGGAATGCGGAGAAAAAAAGCCCCTCTCCCAGGTAGTGCAGGAGGCTGAATTCGCACTTGTCGGCATCGGAATCGCACTCCTTCGCTCTCACGCGTAGAAAGCGGCATTCGCGCTGAACCGAGATCGGAAGAT
>NW_011123273.1:0-489 GCF_000146605.3 Meleagris gallopavo
GCTGAGTGTGCAATGGGTGCTGAGTGTGCAATGGGGGCTGCAGGAGCTGAGTGTGCAATGGGTGCTGAGTGTGCAATGGGTGCTGCAGGAGCTGAGTGTGCAATGGGTGCTGAGTGTGCAGTGGGTGCTGCAGGAGCTGCAGGAGCTGCAGATGCTGCAGATGCAACGGGTGCTGCAGGCACTGCATGCACTGCGCTCCCCATGCACCGAGTGGGGCCATACAATGACCCCATAGCACTGCACTAAGGGCTGACCCCATAGCACACGACCCCATAGCACAGCCCTATGGGATGAACCCATTGAACAAGACCCCATAGCACAGCCCTATGGCACAACCCCATACTCTGACCCCATAGAATGACCCCATAGCACAGCCCTATGGCACAACCCCATACTGGGACCCCATAGAATGACAATCCCATAGCACAGCCCTATGGCACAACCCCATACAATGACCCCATAGCACAGCCCTATGGCACAACCCCATAC
>NW_011123274.1:0-691 GCF_000146605.3 Meleagris gallopavo
GTGCTCACCATGGTGGAGGCAACAACTGGGTGGCTTGAAACCTATGCAGTACCCCACGCTACCGCCCGAAATACAATACTAGGTCTTGAGACACAAGTCCTGTGGCGACATGGTACCCCAGAAAGAATTGAGTCAGATAATGGGACTCATTTTAAAAATTCTCTTGTAGGTACCTGGGCTAAAGGTCATGGTATTGAGTGGATTTACCATATTCCCTACCATGCACCGGCCTCAGGTAAGATTGAACGATACAATGGGTTGTTAAAAACTATGCTGAAAGCAATGGGAGGCGGTACATTTAAGCACTGGGAGAAGCATTTGGCGGAAGCCACCTGGTTAGTCAATACCAGAGGATCTATCAATCGTGGTGGTCCAACCCAGTCCAGCTCCCTACATACCGTAGAGGGAGATAAAGTCCCTGTTGTACATGTAAAGAATATGTTGGGAAAGGCAGTTTGGGTTATTCCAGCCTCTGAGAAGGACAAACCTCTTCGTGGAACTGTTTTTGCCCAGGGACCTGGGTCCACTTGGTGGTGATGCAGGAAACGGGGATGTTCAATGTGTACCGCAAGGGAACTTGATGTTGAGGGAGTGCAGTCAGTAATTCCTAGTGCGTGTGTTTATATTTTGTTTGTCTATATTAAGCATGATGTAGTGATGTGGATAAGGGTGGAATGTCATGGTTTCATGT
>NW_011123275.1:0-416 GCF_000146605.3 Meleagris gallopavo
GAAGGAATATGGGGGGGTGGGAAGGATGGCATCCGCAAGTGGGGAAGGCAGGGGCTGCAGCCACCAACATACTCACGTGGGAAAGACGATGACTCGGCCTGAGGAGGTCAGGGAGGGCCACCGGTGCCACCCGGGACACCAGCATGTCCAGCAGCCAGGGGACCTGCAGGGGAGGAACGGGGAGGATGCGGGACGTCCTCGTCACGGCTGAGGCGCTGGGGACACGAGGAGCCCAAGGCGGGGAGAGCTGACAGCAGCACAGCACTCGCACGGCCCGAGCAGCCGGCCAGCTCCTGGTGAGCCGTGTGCGGGCAGCTCTGGGCTCGTGGGACTGCCCAGGCCACGCAGAAACTACAGCTTACCTTGAAAACCACTTTTTCTAGGTTCTCCTTCCCGCTGATCTTCGCCAGGAAGTC
>NW_011123276.1:0-562 GCF_000146605.3 Meleagris gallopavo
TTCTATCCTTCCTGAGAGGTGTGCTGTCACCTTTTTTCTCCTCAGCAGGGACTTGACCTGACTGCCTCGACTTCTGAAATAGCATGGAGAGTGGCTCGGTGACTGCAGCGGTGAATTCCCTCGGAACTCTGGGACTCATCTCGTCAGGACCCAAAGACTCCTGGCTGTTTGGGTCCTCAGGTGGTCCAGAACCTGATCTGCCATGGCAGTGTGGGATGGGAAGGGGTGTGTGGGACTGAGGAAGCAATGGCAGTCCCCCACCTCACCAAAGCAAAGCAAAGATGAGGGCTGTGCATAATGAGCAGTTCTCAGACAAGATGGAAGCCAAAATGGTGTTGGGTACCTGAGCCTTCTCTGGTGGTAAGCAACATGGTGCACAGAGTGCAGCCAGGTGCTCCGAGCAAGGAGCACAGGTTTGTGCAAGAGGCCCGGATGCAGGGCAGTGCCTTCATGACTGTATTGTGTCCAACAGGTGGCAGCAGAGCTGCGGTGCTCCCAAGTGCCGTAACAACTGCACGGAGAGATGTGTTGGTCTCGGTGGAAACAGCAAGGAAGTGGAATG
>NW_011123277.1:0-447 GCF_000146605.3 Meleagris gallopavo
TTCAGGAGAGAGAGAATCCTTGTGACTCTACTGGTGTCACTGAAAAGCTGCCCTCAAAGCTTTCTTTCCTGGCTACGGGCATCTAGATGGCCGTGAAAGTCATAGTAGCAACAGAACCAGATCTGGCGTAACAAACATGCAGGAGCATTGTCCCTATCTGCCTGGATTTTGTCACCCAAAGACACAGTGCTGTTCTGATCTTCACCAAGTTAAAGGAAGGTGGCACTGCTAGTGAGCCAAGGATTGGGTCGGTGGACCAGCTCCTGTGTCCAGTCCACGGCTGAGGTGTCCAGGCAATGGGTTACAGGAAGTGAGCAGACTCTTATGCTCCTCTTTGGCAAGACTGTAGTGCAAGTGTGGCAAGTTTATAAAACTGCTGGAGCCGTCTCGGTTGTGGTGTTTGTTCTCTGCTGATTTTTCTCTCGAAATAGCTGCAGAAACAGCAAA
>NW_011123278.1:0-527 GCF_000146605.3 Meleagris gallopavo
CCTATGGGGTCTCTATGGGTCCCTATGGGTTCCTATGGGTCCCTATGGGGTCTCTATGGGTCCCTATTGGTCTCTATGGGTCCCTATGAGTTCCTATGGGTCCCTATGGGTCTCTATGGGTCCCTATTGTTCCCTATGGGTCCCTATTGGTCTCTATGGGTCCCTATTGGTCTCTATGGGTCCCTATGGGTCTCTATGGGTTCCTATGGGTCCCTATGGGGTCTCTATGGTTCCCTATGGGTCTCTATGGGTCCCTATGGGTCTCTATGGGGTCTCTATGGTTCCCTATGGGTCTCTATGGTTCTCTATGGGTCTCTATGGGTCCCTATGGGGTCTGTGGGGCTCTATGGGGTGTTTATGGGGTCTCTATGGGGCCGTTATGGGGCGGTTCTGGGGTCTGTACTTATGGGGTGATTATGGGGTCTCTATGGGTCCCTATGGATCCCTATGGATCTCTATGGGCCTTTATGGGTCCCTATGGGGTCCCTATGGGTCCCTATGGGTCTCTATGGGTCCCTATGTGTCCC
>NW_011123279.1:0-1898 GCF_000146605.3 Meleagris gallopavo
ACACCGTCCTTGCCCTTATTCTGTTCTGCTCCTTGGCAGTCCCAGCTTTCCTGGCTCAGAGCTTTCATCCCACCTCCCTCTCAACCTTTTCCAGGAGGAGCTTTGCAATTATTTATAAGCTGGCTTGTCCTGTTTTTTGACATTTTCAGTGTAGTCTGTGGAAGAGGAAAGCTAAGTACATGCTCCCTGATTTTACAGGGAACAGAAAACCTGAAATAAATGTTAGTGGTCTGTGTTAGCAAGATGTTCTTAGATTAGTTGTTTTTTCTAAATTTATTTATTTGGAAGCAAGGAACCTTTCCTTCATCATAAGTGGTCTTCTGAGTGCAAAAAATCGTAGTGGTCAGTAACCACCTCTTGCCATTCATGTGCCTGGGGATGCTGTAAGTGCAGGCACCCAACCGGCTCGTCTGGTCCATGGACAGCTGTGTTCCCCTTGCCATCATAAAGCCAGTTTTCTCCTTCCTCATACCACATGTCAGAGTAAGAAGCACCCTATGATTTACCTCTTTCTTCTGCTCATTGTGTTCTGAGGCTTGAGATTTTCCAAAATACATCATGGTAAAGAGGCAAAGCTTTAATGATTTGGGCATTATAGCTCCTCTAGAGGCATTTTTAGATTCTCTGAATGAAATAAACATCTATTTGAGCTGAAGAGCAGCATTTTCTCATTTTGCTGCTGCAAATAGGTGGGAGGAGTGACTAACTGCTCCACTGG
Source organism: Meleagris gallopavo (assembly GCF_000146605.3). Lineage (NCBI taxonomy): Eukaryota > Metazoa > Chordata > Aves > Galliformes > Phasianidae > Meleagris > Meleagris gallopavo. The sequence goes on from NW_011123279.1 coordinate 719, forward strand.
AAATACTAAAGTGGACAGTCTTGTCTGCAGCCCAGTACTGCAAGTTGGATGATACACATCCCCGTTCACCCCATCCCCTACCACAGAGATGCTGTGCTTGCTTACAAGCATTGCATATGTGTGAGAGAATTATAGGCCTCCTGGCTGCCTTCTCTTCCAAAGATAACTCAAAATACAGAGTATTCTCTATGGAAGGTATACTCCTCCTGCACTGTTGTGAGCACAGAAATCACACTTCTTTTGCTTTTGACCAACCTCAGATAAAAACTGATGGTTGCAGTTGAATCTCAGTTTGAGTTTTTCGTTAAAAGTGTTCAAAGCAAAATACAGGGTGGAGGATCTGCTGTGAGCCAAAACTAACCTCCCTGTTCTTGCCAGTGAAGCTGTATTGCCAAATTTCACACAGCCGTGTTCTCTAGCACCTCCTTTGAACACGAGTGTGGTTCTGGAGGCTGTTTTGAAGCTCTCACTTGAAACACTCTCTGTGAGCTAGTGGAGTATTTTCTGGCACTTAAGCTTCTGTATCTGGTGGCAGTTTGTTCTGTATAGAGTAATGAGTCATGGTTTGCTAAAGGAGAAAAAAAAAAGGATTCTTAGAAAATCCTTCAGAAAAGCAAAGATTGTTTTTCAGCTGGAATTACTGCTGGTGTCAGTGGTGAAATCGGTGTGGCAAGTCACCTCTGCCGTGTTTCTAAGAATTACCAGATAGCGCAGCGGCTCATGTGAATGCTCTTTTTGTGTGTTTTTTGCAGCACAATTACTTGACTGTCTGGGGTGATGAACACCATAATTCCACGAGATTTTGGCAGGAGGTGGGAGATTTTGCAGTTTTGTAACTCAAATATATAATTAAGAATAAAAGTATACCAAGGAACAAGCCTCCATACTCACCAGTCCAGATAATAGAAAATATGAAAGAAATACCCCATACCAGAAGGAAGTCAGTGCTGCAGACTTTGTTCCCAGTTTGTTCTTTTCTTAGTTTACCAGCTTGTTAATGTTTCAGTTGGCCAGTTCCAAGTTTGTGACAGCAGAACACTATCAGAACTGGATGTGCTGCTATGGCTGCAGAACCAGTGTGCCTGTGCTGTTGGCATCTGTGTGGTACAGGGGTGGCACTGCTGTGTGGATGTGTGTTTCACTGGTGGGCAGAGCACCCCAAGGATGCTGATGGGCTGGT
>NW_011123282.1:0-613 GCF_000146605.3 Meleagris gallopavo
GAAGTGGAGGAGCACCAATGAGAACAAATATGTAGTTGTTTTGAAGGGAGCTGAGAGAAATAAAAATCAGTCATTCCGTGTACTTAGTCCAAGAAAATATCGAACATCTCTCATACCCCTTAGCTAACAGTACCTCCAGCAACACAGGTATATATTTAAATCCAAAGAGAAGAGAGTGAGTTAAGCCTTCCCAATGCAAAATAGACCGTTCTTCAGCCATGTTCAGAGTACACCAGCAACTGTAACCAACACCCAAATTTATTTGGTTTCATTTCTTCCAAACCATTTCCTGAGTTCTTCGAACTGGTACAACTTCACGAGAAAACAAATACAAACTGCTTTTTAGCAAGTATTCCCCCAGTTGCTGCTCATTAGAGAATCTCCTTGTAAATTATTTTATGTTGATATCTTCAGTTCGGATGGAAACCATAGAAGTGTTCTGCTGGGAATTCTGTCAACAGGAAAGCCACATTTCCAGGGACTCAGCACTGAACATCCATCAGAAGTCTGATCTTTTTTCCAAAGTCCCCAGTAGAAATCTAGATTTTTCCCCTCCAACTTTAAGGTTATAAACAATGGGAAATCTCTTTCAAAAATGAAGTAATTTCACAAG
>NW_011123285.1:0-939 GCF_000146605.3 Meleagris gallopavo
GACTGCTCCAGGGGTGGAAACACAGCCGTACCATTTGTCATGGGCTGATCCAGACTGCACTGGAATAGGGGGGAAGCTCCTGAACACCTGCAATACATCAATGACACTACTGTGTGGGGCAACACAGCAGAGGAATTTTTTGAGAAAGGGAAGAAAATAATCCAAATCCTTCTGTCAGCTGGTTTTTCCATTAAAGGAAGACACTCTATATTGGAACATTTAGCCAGATGAGTCACTCTAACTGAAGTTTCCCAAGAAGTTCAGTCTGATACAGATATCCAGTGTGGAAAGCATTAGTCCATAGTACTTGAGGTCTGAAATTTTGGAAGAAAGGTGCAACAGACTACTTTGACTGTTGTTTCAGCTTTGCCTGTAACTATTCACAGAATTACCCAGGTTGGAAGGGACCTCAAGGATCATCAAGTCCAACCGCAGCCTAACCGCAGTACCCTAACTCCAGCAGCCCTCTGCTGAATCAGATCTCCGAGCACCACATCCAAATGGCTCTTAAACTCATCCAGGGACGTGACTCAACCACCTCCCTGGGGAGCCTATTCCAGTGTTTAACTACCCTTTCTGTAAAGAAGTGTTTCCTAACGTCCAACCTCAACTTACCTTGGCCATTTCCCCTCGTCTTGTCACCTGTCACCAGTGAGAAGAGACCTACCCTGCTCTCACTGTAAGCACCTTTCAGGTACTGAAAGAGAGCAATAAGGTCTCCTCTGAGCCGCCTCTTCCCCAGACTACACAGCTCCAGCTCCCTCAGCCTCTCCTCATAGGGCTGATTTTCCAAGCCCTTGACAGCCTCGTTGCCCTTCTCTGGACCTGCTCCAGTACCTCCACGTCCTTTCTGTACTGAGGTGCCCACAACTGAACCCAGCATTTGAGGTGAGGCCTCACCAGTGCCGAGTACAGGGCAGGATGACTTCCCTGGTCCTG
>NW_011123287.1:0-846 GCF_000146605.3 Meleagris gallopavo
GTGTGTGGCTTCTGTTATGACATGTGTTCTTTCCTGATGAACTAGAGCAAATGATGTCTCTAGCAATCAAAGAGTATTTCTGTTCTCCTGCTTCCACATTCTGTACTCTTTGCTTGCTGCTCTGCAATTGGTTGGGCTCTGAACTCACAGCCTATACAAGAATGGCAATCTGCTCCAAAGGGTTGACAGTCCTGGCAAGAGCTTTTTTTTATTATTTATTTTCCCCTCCAGCTCCAGAGACTTATTCACACCATGCTGTCACTCTGGGTAAATGCTCTCCATTAAACACAGCTGTCTGAACAGAGACCACACGTCAAGGGGCTAGCAGGCCTAATAATATGCTGCTGTAGGAGAAATACAGTGATGATGGAGAAAAAACAAGCTAGGATCCTGCAATACTTCCAAGGGCATTCTGTAGAGAAAGGACTATGAAACTCCTTCATCAGTTATGTTTCAAATACCACTCTGCATCACTGTCTATGTAATTAACTTTTCCTCCTCTACTTTCTTTGTCACGAGCCATTAACTAGTTCATGGCAAGGGGAGGTGAATTTGGCTGCTGCAGTGTGCGTCTTCCCGCATGTCAGGAAGGTTTTTTGATTTTCACAGAGGTTGTTTATGGACATTGAACTGTGCTTTTTTGGGGAATGGTGCTTCTGTTTTAGCATATAGGCCAGAGTAGAATGCAGTATTGCACTAATGTGAACTACTTTGCCTCTCAGTAGAAGGAATGGCAAAGCTTGCATGTTTTTGGTAGGTAGCTGAGGGTACATGCATGCACCTGAGGTGAAAAAGCTTACAACTGTGCTATGCGTACAGGTACAGCTATTCTTATTATCTGGCTGA
>NW_011123288.1:0-573 GCF_000146605.3 Meleagris gallopavo
AAACTAGCATCAGTGGCAGAGATTTTTTCTTTTTTTTTCCCCACTTCTCTCACTTTTTCACACCACAAGTGAAGCGTGTCACGGGTGAAAAGCCCACATGCACACACATATTGCTGCTTTAAGTTCTGGGAAAAGCAAGGGAAAGTTAGAGGTTGTTTCTTATGAGTGTCTTTGTGTTTGTGTCTTAGTATACATTTCAGATTTTATCACTGTTTTTCATTCCCTTTTGTGGTATTTTTATACTTTGCTTTGCCTCCTTTGGTCTAATGTCAGTTGGGAGTGTTGATCTGCCAGAGGGGAGAAGGGCACTGCAGAGGGACCTGGATAGACTGGATCGATGGGCCAAGGTTAACGGCATGAGTTTCAATAGGGCCAAGTGTCAGGTCCTGCTTTTTGGTCACAACAACCCCAGGCAACCCTACAGGCTTGGGGATGAGTGGCTGGAAGGCTGCCTAATGGAAAGGGACCTTGGTGTGCTGATGGATAGTCAGCTGAATGTGAGCCAGCAGTGTGCCCGGGTGGGCAGAAGGCCGATGGCATCCTGGCTTGGATCAGGAATGGAGTGGTGAGCGG
>NW_011123289.1:0-765 GCF_000146605.3 Meleagris gallopavo
TAGAAAGCAGGCTAATAATGTGAATTTTTTTGTTTTTTGAGGTGATTACACATGGCTGGTGAAACACAAAACATATCAGTAATGGCAGATAAAGTTTCAAGCGAGTTGTTTCGATGGTTTAAATGGGAACAAGTCGGCACATCAAACGAAAATTTTAAGTGCTTAAAAAATGAAGAGCATGGGACAAAAAGTGGCACCCATCCAAATGATGTGGTTTTTAAGTACCACGATCCTTACCTAAATAGAACAGTATTTTTCAATATTGATTTAAAAAGTTATGCAAAAGGCTCCATAACAGCCACATCTATGAGAAATGCATTATCATCATTAGCTTACTCTATCGATTGTGCGGAAGGAAGTAAGGAGTGGAAGGAACGATATTCATATATAACAGGCTCATCAGAGGTCAGAGGCCTCTTATTTGCATATAATCACGATGGGGAATTCGATCAATTATTCTATGATGTATTCCGTACAGTGAAAGAAGCTCCTGGAGTTAAAGGGAAAAGAGGCATAAATTTAGACAATCTGCCTTTAAAGCAAGGGCAAAAGATACACATAATTGAACCTAGAACCATAAACTACCTGCAGTCTGTTATTTCTGATCTTGCAAAGTTAAGCCACCTAGGTGAATTCCCTCAAGGTGACAACTATCAATTCTATTACCCTGACCTGTCTCTCCATAAAGTCAGTGGGTCGCCAGAAAATTTGCCTGCCACCATAGAATCACTGACCGGGCCATTCTTTATAATCAGACACGGAATT
>NW_011123293.1:0-830 GCF_000146605.3 Meleagris gallopavo
GCTGGTTCATTTTCAAGAGCAGGCCATATTTTTACCATAATGTTTTTTGGAAATATCCATGTCCAGGTTGTTGCAAGTCCAAGGGGTTGCCGTGTGGTTAAGCATAGGCGAGGAAGTATCCATAACCCTCGCTGGCTTGCTGGAAGAGAAAATCTTGCTTTCCCAATCCCATTCTCATCCACATTAAAAGCCGCATGGTTTTCTCCCATAACAACCATAAGCCCCTTAACTCTGGGTTTTGTTTTTATTTCCATTTCAACCGTAAAATTATCCCCCGCATGTGAGGGTTCTACATGAATGGATTGGAGAGTAACTCCATTTAGGGTTCGGTGACCCATAATAAGAGATAGAATGCTCGCAGAAGCTAGAATAAGTGTTACCAATAGCGCTTCATTGCTGGTGTAATTTAAAGAGGCAATGACGCAGGCAAGACTCAGTGTGAGCAATAGCCATCCCGCACCTGTAGGTAAGGTATATAGTCGCTTCCTATTTACCGTGACAGGCAATTTCTGCGGGGCCCCAATTCTTTTTTCAAGCCACCGTTGGATGAGATTGTTCATCCAGCTCCCCTTACGGAACCGAAACAGTGTTTAAAATGGATTTGGCTAGCCGCACCCGCTCACGCTCATCGCCATCCATTGTTCCGCTATGATCAGATTTCGGAATAATACGATGTGCGGCAACATGTTCGAAAAGTGTTTGAATATCATCAGGAAGAACATGCTGGCGTCCTTCAATCAGTGCATGAGCTTTAGCAGCATCCAGTAAGGCAAGGCCCGCCCGGGGGGATAGTCCAGCCCTTACTCCATCATGATTTCGACTTTCTTTCA
>NW_011123295.1:0-508 GCF_000146605.3 Meleagris gallopavo
TGTGTTACCCATATTCTACTTCTTGTTCTTCACCTCTTCGTGCAGCTCACGGGTTACAGGGTCTTTTACCACCCTGAACCCAAAACATATTCTAGTAATTTTGCTGCTGGAGCCCAAATAAGCAGAACTTTACATTCACTGACAGTTTATCTTGATCGTTGCTAAACAGTAAAGAGCATTTGCCCTCTGCCAGCCCTTCTGAAGCGTATGCTTGTATGTGCTGCCACTGAAGTCAGTAAGAACAAGAAGTAGAATATGGGTAACACAAGTTTCAACAGCAAAGCCTCATACAATGTTATCACAACGTTCACTGAAATCTAAAGAAACTTTCTGTTTTCACAGCAGGAACTAGCAGTAGACTGCCAGGCTTTGGCATCACCTGGATACCAACAATACAACCAGCTTTTTCTAAGTCCATGTATGATACCAGTCTTCTAGGTTTCTGCTCAAAATGGTTCAATTTGAGCACGTGACCGAATGTGACTGAGAATTTTAAAAACACAATTAA
>NW_011123300.1:0-3465 GCF_000146605.3 Meleagris gallopavo
CAAGACAGGGGACTGGGTGTTCCGCGAGGCTGAGATCCACCGCATCATGGGTTGGGCGCCTGGCAGCCAAATGGCTCACCGATACGCTAATTTTCGTGCAGAAGATCTTGCATCCAGGATGTGGGTGAAATAACTTATGCAAGTTGTTGATAACATTGAATTATTTCCAAATTGTTATGTTCTGCCCACGTGCACGTTTAGTTCATGTACTATGATTTAATAGATAAAGAGATGGTGCTCTAGACTGGTTGTGCAGCTTGAGTGTTGGTCGCTAGACCTTTACTGTATTGTTGTACAGTGCTATTGGAATATTAAGTTAATATAAATTGTAGTTATATGGTTTGTTTCTCTTGAAATTTCCTATTGTGCTGCTATATTGGTGTCATAGAGTTCTGCAAAATAAACTTATTTAGAGTAATAAATTGTGATTGATAAGAGTATACAACCCATAAGCGGAGTCCATGCTATAGAAGTCATGGCAATGGGTATAGAGTGGGTCGAGCCACTTAATAAGCAGCAGCTTGCAAAGCTACAGCAAGTTTACGAGAATTCTGCGGAGTTAAAAGTTTTTTTGCCGCAGATTTCTACTGTTAAAAAACTTAGCATCAAACAAGTTCATGAGTTACCGGTGGGGGATCAGAATGAACCGAGAATGGTTCAGCCTCCACAGTTTATTTCTGAAGATGCCGGTTTCGATATTAGAAGAATTGAAATCGATGGCAAATTATCATGGAGTGCATCAGTTCATAGCGAAGTATTGGCCTTTACCTGTCATAAGTATGATCGCTGGCATCTCGTAAAACCCAATGCGCTGAAAGTCTTAACTGCGATTGTTGAGGCGGCTCTTGCTTGTGGTGCAAAAATAAAGGTGATTGGCCTGCAGTATCAAGATTGTTTTAAATTGACTGAGGGAATTTCTCCAAAAATCACCAATGAGCTTTTTCGTCGAGATGGTAAATGGATTCCAGGGCATATTTTTGATGAGCCGTCGTATTGGCATAGTCATCAAGGCTGGTTTTCTAGTGGTCTAGGTGGTCGTAGGATTCTCAATAATGTTAATGTAGATATTTCGGATTCGGAAAATACATGCTTAGCTCGGATTGGAGGCCAGCATCGTGTGTTTTCTGCATCTTTTGACGGGGCGCAAGAGCTGCCCATTGATTTGAATGAGTTAGATAATGTTCTTGATTTCTTGCATATAGAAAATAAGAATGTAATTAATAACATGTTAAGCGATAAGGCGCTTTTGTCTATTGGATGCAAGCCAAAGGAGGTTGTTAATGAATAATTTTGTTGCTTTGTCAAGGGATTCTTCATGCAAAATTCCATCCATCGATACGCCTTCTTATAATTTGACGACGAGTGGGGGAGCTAACGTCTATGTGATTGGGGAATACTTTTCATCACATTCGGAACCCACTGCAAAATCAAATATAGATTATCTTGAATCTCCAATAGAACAGATTCAGAATGTTTTGAATCAATGGTTTGAGGAGTTGGGGAATACAGTAAGAATGAAATGTGATGAGTCATTTATTTCAATGGCTCCTGTAAAGAGAATACCCTCTAAATACTTTAATACTTATAAGCCCTTTTTTCATACTATATATTTATATCAAGCACGCCTAGGATTGCCAGATCCGGAAAATTCTGAGCCTCCATCGGATAGTCAAATGAATGCGGCTTATTTGGGCTTGGCTAACCTTATGGCTGCGCTTGCTCCGGCTCCAACCCCAATGTTGCTAGAAGATGGAACCATTGGTGGGTACTGGCGCCGAGGGAGCATCTATGCAAGCATCGACTTTGAAGTTGATGGGGAGCACACTTGGGTTGGCAGCGACGGTCAGAACTTTAACTCCGGTACATGGAAACTGCCCGGCCAACCTTTGCCTGCGGCATTGGCAAAAGATCTTCTTGCACTTGTAGAGTAGGCGAATGAGTTTCTACCAAATTAACCAAAGCTCCAAAAAAAAGAGAGCAGAACAGCTGGTTGACAAAGATCCTGATGGAAAGAAACAGTATGAGAAAGTTTCTGATCACTCACCATCTGCTGTAGAGGATAGTGAGTTTCTTGCCCGAAGCCTAGAATATCCTAGTAAATTTAATACCGAGGGCGGGTTGAATGATTCACTTTTCCAAGATGCGTATACACATGGAGCTTCCGCGCAGAGACTGTTGAATGGCTGGGAGTCGCATCGAGATGATGTTCATGACCGTTTTGAAGCTAGAGCTATGCAGCGGCGCACTGGTACAGAAACAATCAGGGCGAATCCAGAGTTCACATATATTGGAGCATTCCTTATGAAGGCTTCGGATGTGAGGAAGGTGGTCCTTGATGATGAAAAGCTATTTAGGGTACGTGTTTACGATGCGGGGGAGTCTGCTAATGATAGCTTGCATGCTGAGATAGTTGCTGATACAAGGCTTCCTGAATCGGAAATTAAAAGTGTTGAGAATCCAGCGGGGTTGGAGAAAATAGAGGAAACCCAGGAAGAAAAGATTGCAAGGGAAGCTAGAGAGGCAAAGCAAATAAAGCAAATAAGACACATGATCAGAGTTAAGTTGATGTATCTGGCTCAGCAAAAGGGTTTGTTTTTGTCTCCGCATTTGAGTGACGAAAATTATAAACTCGCTGAGAACACAGGATGCGAGTTGAAAATGCCTGGCGAAACAATTCAAGATCATTGTGTTGTTTCGATTGTTTAATTTTGCGTGATCACTGAAATCCTTTTTGTAGTGGTGATTTTAATATAGCATATTCTTAAATTGGCTTTTGAGAAATTTTCCACTACACTTTAAAAATTAGTTATGAGGCGGAATGAAGCTAAGTTTATTTTTTGATTTCTGCATGTAAATTGGGTAATGGCGGAGGTTCGCGCCTTTTTCGTCCAAGCTTCCTATTGGCTATCAATGCAGTAGGTGTGTTTTTTATTTTTCTCGTTTCGTTTGCTTCCTCGAGTAGATTTTTATTGTTGGATCTTCGCATTTCGGATTCATGCCTTGCTTTCTCGTTCAAGCGTTCAAATAATGCTTGTCGAGGAATAATCCATCCACGCCCCACCTTCACGCCGGGAAGATCGCCACTAGTCAGTCGGGCGGCTGCAGTCTCTTTATCGCAGCCAAATAGTTCAGCCAAGTCATCGACGGTCAGAATCTCGGCATCAGCGCGCTTCATGGCAGGGGGCCTCCAGTGCATGTTCTGGAACGTTGAAGAACTGCAGACGACCCTTCCATGGCACGAAGGGTATCGGCCTGCTGTCGCGCAGCACGAAGCCGAAGCTACCCTCCTGTTTCCACTTCGAGGCACTGTGCTCCACGCAATCAACGATGCGAGTCCAGCCCACCAGGCCGCCGCGCGGCAGATCTTCATAGGAGGGCAGACCGCTGGCAGACAGCATGCTCGCGTTGCCCAGCTCCTCCGTGATCTGGTCGTAGTAGGCGCGGGTCATCGTCAGGCCTGCATGA
>NW_011123301.1:0-879 GCF_000146605.3 Meleagris gallopavo
CAACTCCCTACTTCTTTTAGAAGTCGCCAATCAAATTGAACTTATTGATAGAACGGGCTTTTGGGGGAAACTTGATATTGAAAAAGATGGGCAACATATGAGTATCGCCATTGGTGGCACGCCTTATGGTGTAGAAATCCCTCATGATATTGCCAGTCTTACCGAGGGAGGGGCTAACGGTAAACACCATCGAGCTCATGAAAACCTCAATGTGGACAAGATAGTATGGCTGACCCACCACGACCTGGCCTTTGAAGGTGCCTATCCAGGCTCCACAGAACTTCATGAAGTATTAGGGGCAGACTTAGTGGTAAATGGCCATATGCATGGAACGACGCTTCCCCACCGATATGGTGAAACCAGCTGGTATAATCCAGGAAACATTACCCGCATGAGCGTGGACATGGCCAATCACGTTCCCAGTGTTTGGGCATGGTCACCATTTAATAAAGACCCTATGATTTCAGCTCAAGGTGTTCATGTTCCAAAACTGGAACGTATTGAGCTGAAGCATGTTCCCGGATCTGAAATTTTTGACTTTGAAGGGCGTCATGCAAAAGTCCAAGCGGTGGTTGACCCTCAAGTCAATACTTCTGGTTCAGCATTTGTTGCTCGGATTAAACTAGGTCAAAGTGCCAAAAAGACAGATGACGCCGAATTCATTGCGACCTCACTTAGTGAAATCATGGATCACCGAAATACCGGAACGGGAGCCAGAATAGTGTTAGAAAGATTGGCTCATAAATCCATTGAGGGAGGCAATAAGTGTCCATGATTGGAACGGGGATATCTGTTATTTTAGGGGCAGCTGTTTGGTCAGCTATTCGTTTTGGAGCAAACCTCTCCAATGAACCAGCCCAAAGCCTGGGACTGAAAATC
>NW_011123308.1:0-594 GCF_000146605.3 Meleagris gallopavo
GGCTCAAGCTATCATAGGCAGTGGTTACTACTACGCCGCGAGGATCAATAGTGGAGATATGCCTTCCTGCTGCATCATAGGTAAAACTCCAGGTTCCCCTATCTGGAGAGGCCAGGGTGAGCATCTCACCAAAGCCATTGTAGGTATACGAGGTCAATATATTTCTGGCATCCTTTGCCGTTGCAATCTCATCTTGTGGACCATATGTCACATTGAAAGCATTCCCATCAGCATCTATTTGCTTAAAGGCGCGGCCCAAGGCATCAAACTGTGAGGAGGTTGTGCGTTGTAAAGCATCTATACTTGCTAAAGGATTGTGCATGCCATCAAAGGTCTTTGACCATAAGATTTCTCCCGCAGCATTGAGTAGCTTGGATACACGATACTGATCATCGTAAATGGCTCCGCTTTTTTCAATGACTTGGCCACTACTGTTCTTTAAGGTAACCGCCGTCACATTAGACATGCGATCCAGCGTCAATTCTGTTATGGAAACCAACGCATTGTTAAGTCCAAACCGCTTGATGGCGGTCAAGCGATTTACTTGGTCATACACCAACTCATTGTAAGTCCCATCCACATCATCAATGCGCT
>NW_011123312.1:0-1770 GCF_000146605.3 Meleagris gallopavo
GGGGGTCTGCGGGGGGGCGTCAGGACCCCCGTACCTTCTTGGCCAGGGCCATGATGACCAGCCCCAAGGAGGACAGGCTGGTGTTGATGGACTGAGTCTCACGGAGCCGCTTCCCCTGCGACTGAGATTTGTCCAAACGTTCGCTGCCCGCCAGGTCCACCAGGCTGAGCACGGCTGGGGGGGGGAAATGGGGGCATAAAGGGGGTCAGACCTCAAAAGGAGACCCCCCCAACCCCACCCCAGGAACCCCAGTGGGATCAAAGAAAGCTCCAAAGGAAAGAATGGGGTCAAAGGAATCCGCTCCCCTCCTCCAAAGTGGGAACCCTCTAAAGGAGAGCAGCCCTCAAATGGGAGCTCCTCTAAAAAGAGGAAGCTTGGTGGGATCAAAGAAAGCCCCCCCAAAAAAGAATGGGGTCAAAGGAACCCCCTCAGTGCAAATCCCAAAGGGAGGACTCCGATTTGTCCTTTTGGGGGTGAAGGGAACCCCACCAAGGAGCCATAAATAGAGAGCTGAAGGAGCCTTGGAAAGGTGAAGCCAAAAGGAAGCGACCCCAAAAGGAAGCGACCCCAAAAGGAAGCGACCCCAAAAGGAGGGAGAGGAATGGGGTGCAGGGGTCCAAAAAAGGAGCCCCAAAAGGAAGGAAAAAGAAATGGGGTGAAGGGATCCAGAGAAAGGACAGAAGGAGACAGAAGTGAGAGTGGGGATGGAAGAGTCCTGAGGAAGGGGAACGGGGTCAGAGTGACCCCAAAAGGAAGAAGGGAACCTGAGGAGGAGGATGAGGGGGAAGGAGCCATGAAGAGCCGTGGAATGGGGGTGTAGGGACCCCAAAAAGGGGTTGGAGGAGCCCTAGAAGGGATAAGAAGGGCTCTAAAAGGAGGAGGATGGAGTTGGAAGAGCCATAAAAATGATGGGGAGAGGCAAAGGGGAAAGGAGAGGCCTAAAAAGGAGAGGCCCAAGGACGAGGGAGAAGCCCAAAAAGGAGGGAGGGAGCCCCAAAAAGGAGAGGGGGAAGGGAGGAGAGCCCCAAAAAGGAGAGAAAGGAGAGGGGGAGGGCAGGAGAGCCCCAAAAAGGAGAGGGGGAGAAGAGAAGAGCCTCAAGGAGGAAGAAGAAGCCCAAAAAAGGGGGGGTGGAAGCCCCAAGGAGGATGGAGAGGCTCAAAAAGGAGAGGGAAAGGGGAGAAGAGCCCCAAGGAGAAGCCCAAAAAAGGGGGGGATGGGAGCCCCAAGGAGGATGAAGAGGCTCAAAAAGTGGGAGGAGAGCCCCAAAAAAGAAGGGAGGGGGAGGAGAGCCCCAAGAAGCCCAAAAAGAGGGGGGTGGGAGCTGTAAGGAGAATGGAGAGGCTCAAAAAGTGGGGAGGAGAGTCCCAAAATGGAGAGGGGAAGAGGAGGAGAACCCCAAGGAGGAAGGAGAAGCCCAAAAAGAAGGGATGGGAGCCCCAAGGCGGATGGAGAAGCTCAAAAAGTGGGGAGGAGAGCCCCAAAAAGGAGAGGGGGAAAGGAGAAGAGCCCCAAGGAGGAAGGAGAAGCCCAAAAAAGGGCGGTGGGAGCCCTAAGGAGGAAGGAGAGGCTCAAAAAGTGGGGGGGGAGCCCTAAGGAGAATGGAGAGGCTCAAAAAGGGGGGATGGGAGCCTCAAGGAGGAAGGAGAAGCCCAAAAAAGGGGGGTGGGAGCCCTAAGGAGGATGAAGAGGCTCAAAAAGGGGGGGGTGGGAACCCCAAGGAGGATGGAGAGGCTCAAAAAAGGGGGGGGTGGGAACCCCGAAGGAGGGAA
>NW_011123313.1:0-629 GCF_000146605.3 Meleagris gallopavo
ATATTGGGAACAGATTAAGGCATCACGATTAAGGCAGGCCCTATCAAACGCCTCTACTGTATTAGAGGGGGCTGTCAGTGCGGGATATTCATCCATGGGGAGGCTTCATGAAGATAGCCAGGGATCATTAGGTATGCCTCCTTCAGCGTATCGCAGGGGCGGCCAGGGAGCCCATATAACTTTTGCCTTGGGTAAATGTTGGCTAGGCCACTTTCTGGTTGCTCAAACAGAAAAAGGGGTTTGCGCTGTTGAACTAGGCGATGATCCTGATTCTCTTTTAAAAGATTTCCAAAAGCGCTTCCCTAATGCTTCTTTAAGTGGTGAAGATGGGGTGTTTCAAAAAAATGTTGCTAAAATAGCTGAGATTTCACTGCATCCATATATGAATGTGGATATTCCACTGGATATTAAGGGAACAGCATTTCAAAAAAAAGTATGGGATACATTAAGGTTAATACCACCAGGGAAAACGGTTACTTATTCACAGGTTGCCAATAATATTGGTATGCCTACAAGTGTTCGAGCTGTAGCAAATGCGTGTGCTAATAATAAAATAGCCTTACTGATTCCCTGTCATCGTGTTGTCAGAAAAGATGGGACCCCATCGGGGTATCGATGGGGTCTGGATA
>NW_011123315.1:0-588 GCF_000146605.3 Meleagris gallopavo
ATACAAGATGAAATTTATTCTTCTAAATTGACCGGTATAAGTCGAAAAGCTCTTCTTGATGCTTTTTCTACAGCAAAAGATGTTGAACATCCTTTGGGTCAGTTATGGGAGGATGCTTCCACAGGATTAACATGGTCTCCACATGGTAGATTGGGATGGTTATGGTTAACCATGCCTGGGAATGTTAGCCCATCTAATTTCGCCACAGCTACGGAACTACTTAAAGAGGCGAATATTTGCGACAATGCCTGGCATGAAACTTTCAATGGTACTCCAGATATCCTGCTGCTATGGCTGGGTCATCTACGCGCTTCATCATTACATAGTCAGCTAGAGCAACGACTGTCGGGTGTGCTTCATTGTAATGATGCCGCTTTCCCTATGGGGGCTGGTTTAGAAAATGATGGAGGCTGGTTAGATAAAGCTTTTGCTTGGCTTCACTCTTCGTTGTTGGCAACACCTGATCCATCAGGAAATAAGGTGGATCAGCATGGTGCTGAAATGATTTATTCCAGACTACTTAGGTGTAATTTATCTGGCCTGGAAAATTCATATGGGGTATGGGGTAAACCAACACACATGAATTGG
>NW_011123316.1:0-1555 GCF_000146605.3 Meleagris gallopavo
TTGATCCTTGTTTTTACATATCAAAAAGTTAGCTCCTTATACCCGTTTCAGCCTTTACAGGCAACAGAGAAAATAAGAGGCATTACTTTATTCTCGGTATTCATGACTATCGCGTTATCATTTCAATCCTTGTCTTGTTGACGTTAAAGTTAACTGACAAGACGGAAATGTTAACGCTCTTCTTGTTCCCGCAAACGGATGCCCATACCTGGGCACGACAATAGATCAGAAAACACAGAGGTGCCTTTTTGATTGGCCAGGTTGGCAGCATGCTGCCAACCTGCTTGTTCAATATTCAAGGCTGCATTGATATCTCTGTGATGTTCAGTATTACAGGCTGAACAGGTCCATTGTCTTACAGCGAGCATGTCCAGTCCTGTAGGGCCTGTAAGGGCCCTACAGCTGCTGCATGTTCGTGTGGTAAAGCTTTCATTGATGACTAACACACGCTTTCTGGCACAATTGCCGATATCGAGAAAGCGTTGTTTCAGGTTTCCCCAGGCAGCGTCATACACTGATTTAGCCATTTTAGTTTTGGCAAGTTTCCTGGAGCTGACATCACCGATGAATACAAACTGATAAGTATCTAAGATTTCTTTAGCAAACTTGTTGTGAGCATCCTTTCTTCTGTTTTTAATAGCCAGATGGATCCGTTTTACCTGGCGCTTATGCCCTGTGCGCTGAAGCTGCGCAATCTTGTGTTCTTGATTGCGATAAATCCTCGAAGCATCCAGTTGCTCTCCAGCAGAGCCGGTAACAGTTTCCTTGAAACCTGGATCCAGTCCTACACTGGAGAGTTTTCCGTTGAAGGGAACAAGTTCTACGAAGTGATGGTCTACTACAACATTAAGGAACCATTCTCCCAGTGAATTCTGGGCAAAGCTACCGGCTCTGGTTTTACCTGCAGCTTTCCTGGCTTCCCATAAGCGAGCTTCATTAAAGAGCCGGATTCTTTTACCCTTGATGCTTAGCTTTTTATGAGTAACCCCTGCTTTGTTTTTCTTTTCCTTGAAAGACAGGTTTACTCCTTTAAACGGTACCCAGCCCAGTGATTTTTTAGGTCCTGAGCTTTTACGAAAGCGCAGTCTTACTTTTTTAAATTGGTTTCTTCGCACCACAAATTCAGTGGAAACACTTTGAGCAATATCTATACCTATTTTATTAAAGCAGCCTCCACACCCTGTCAGTAATTCCTTGTTGATATCAAAGGCCGATAACCAGCGCCCTTTACCATAATAAGGCTTCAGCGCCTTTTCTGAGGAAGCATTAATGAAGTTCCATACCTGGTTTACTTCACGAGCGGCCTGATCCAACCAGGTCCAAGCCTCCGGTTTTACCTTGAAGTTCAATGTTTTGGTTTTAACCAGCAAAGGCGCGAAAGCCAACATCATCAGAGGTGGCACAGCCACCTCTAATCTGTCTATGTTTGCTGGAAAAACACCGTCATTCATGCGTGAAATCTAGCTCGGAACCCGCAGCTGCGCAACCGGTTCACGAGCGGTCGAAACCATCCGGGTTTCTTCATGGAAATCTATTTAGTTTTTGTCAGCAGCTA
>NW_011123317.1:0-692 GCF_000146605.3 Meleagris gallopavo
ACCAGGCCGAGCGGTTTCAGCAATACGGCATGACATCGGTGCCGCACCCTGGTGCCGAATGCGTGACCCTGTCCGTGGGCGGGAACACCGACCACCAGGTGGTGATCAATGTCGATGATCGTCGCTACCGGATGCGGGGCCTGAGAACGGGTGAAATGGCCATATACGACGACCAGGGGATGTCGGTGCACCTGACCCGCGATGGCATTGTGATACGTGGCGCTGGCAAGCCCATGCGCCTGACAGATACCAGCGGCATCGAGCTGGATTCAGATGTGCATGTCACCCGCGGCCTGCGGGTGGACGGCGACCTCGAGCTGCTCGGTGGCAAGGCAACCCACAAGGGCACGGATATCGGCCACCAGCACAAGCATGACGGCGTGCAAGAAGGCGACGACATCTCCGGCACGCCGGTCGGCTAGCCGGTAAACCTGTTTAATGGCACTGCCGGCCATGTTCCGCGAGACTGCGGAACATGGACTTCTCCCTTTCCCTTGATCTCGAGTCCGGCTTGCTCGACATGAGCCTGACCGGCGCGGATTTCGCCGGCGACGATACGCTGGTGACGGCGGTGCTGCTCAGCTTGTGCACGGACCGCCTGGCGCAGCCGCACGAGGTGGCGGCCGGTGAAGACCGTCGCGGCTGGTGGGCCGACGCCTACGCCTCGTCCCCCCAGGACAAATTCGGCTGCC
>NW_011123318.1:0-363 GCF_000146605.3 Meleagris gallopavo
GTTGTTACCACCCACATCTGTCCCCAGCAGATTTCTGTGGTATAACCCCATTCATTGCAATACTGCAGTGCAAATTCATAGTCTTCCATTTATTCAAGCCTGATGTCAGAAAATCAGGCCCACCGTTAAGAGCCGAGACTTACCAATGATGTAAAACATTTTAGTGTTGACCTGAGAAAATTACTGGAGTAATTGAGTGTTTCTGGTGTTGTATGCTGAACACCCTCTAAAACAAAGGGATCATTTAGCACCGAACTCCTTTTATTTAAAAGGAAAAAAAGAAACTAGGAAAAAAAATAGCATTTTTCCCTTGTGTTTATTATCGTTAATGAGCTGTTTTGTTGGTTGTTGTTGTTTTTTTCT
>NW_011123319.1:0-912 GCF_000146605.3 Meleagris gallopavo
AGGCAGCCCGCCCATCTCTCTCACTGCCCCCTTCGCTCCCTCTACTACAGCATTTCCATTATGTCTTTTTCCTTGCACTACCCCCGAGGATCCATCCATAAACAAAAGCTTTCCTTCCTCAAGGGCGGGGTCTAACAGACCAGATCTTACTTTTGTCTGATACTCAATTAAATCCAAGCAATTGCGCTCTATCCTTTCCTTTGCCTTCTCCCCTTTCCACAGAAATGTAGCTGGCTTCAGACAAGACTCAGTTGTTAGTACTAAATCCTTTTTTTTCCATTAGTATTGTTTCATATTTCAAGATCCTAGAGTCAGTCAACCACCTCCCAGCCCTTTGGGTCGGAATATTTTTCACTCGGTGTGGGGCAGTGACTATGAATTGCCCCCCACAGGTCAGTTTTCTACTCTCCTCTACCAGTAGAGCCGTCGCTGCTATTGCCCGAATACATTCTGGCCAGCCCCTAGATCCCGGATCTAGTAACTTAGACAGGTTTGCCACGGGCTGTCGTTTATCTCCCCATTCCTGTGTTAGTACTCCCAGGGCTGCTCCCTGATCTACATTAACAAAGAGCTGGAAAGGTTTGTCCAGTGCAGGGAGAGCCAAGACCGGTGCCGTAATTAAATTTCCTTTTAATTCTTCTATTAACTCCCTTTCCTCGGCAGTCCACTCAAGGGTATTGGGTTCTTCATCTAATAATTTAAGGTGTAATCCTTTGGTTTTCTGAGCATACGCTTCTATCCAGAGCCTGCAATATCCCACCACCCCTAACAACTTTCCCAATTCCTTCTTTGTTCTCGGTAAAAGTAGTTTGACAATCCCCTGAATTCTTTCTGGGGTGATCCTACGTCTTCCTTCCGAAATTAGATGTCCCAAATATTTGACTTCTTTCTCTACGTACTGCAGTTTATTCT
>NW_011123320.1:0-596 GCF_000146605.3 Meleagris gallopavo
AAGTAAAACAGCCTGGTTTCCAGGCTGTTTTACTAAGTGGTTGTCTGAAAAAGACGGGTATTTTTAACGTGTAAGAATTAGCTTGGGAACCGCATCCTCATCACTCCATATGGCGGCCTCTAGACCGTGCCTCTCAATTAACTCATGCGATCCATCTCTTCCTAAGCCGAAAATCAAAATTCCTGAAGATGCAGCGTTTTCTTTGTTTGGCTCGGAACCAGTTAGAAATTGAAGTTTTCTTTTTGTAAGTTCACTACTTATTTTTGTTTTCGCTTCTTTTTGGATGGTAGCTATAAAAACGCTACAAGTAACCCCCAAGGACTGATGAAGACCTTGAAGATCGGTGTTGTGTTCACCAATTTTTAACCCAAATGTTTTCTCCTTGCTTACGACTTGATAACTGGCATGGAAATAATCAGATTGGATGTCATCAGGAATGGTTGATCGTTGCTGACTGCGCGGAATTAAAAGGTGATTTGCTAGGAGATGTGAAGACATGTATTTTCATCGGCTAAGGTTTCATTCATATGATATCGCTGCTGGAGACTTTAAGCTAGTCGGGCCTCATCCTCTAAGAAATAAGGGTTGTACTCTAT
>NW_011123321.1:0-1357 GCF_000146605.3 Meleagris gallopavo
GAAAAAAAAAAAAATCATTCCTTTGTGTCCTTGAGTGTCCTTCCAGACACTCAAAGGTAGTTAGGGCATATGGGAGCATTTAGAGTCCCTGACACCAAAGACTTTCTTCTTTGTCACTAAATGAGATTTAGTTGGAAAAAGATGTCCAGGCCAGAACTACCTTATTTTGCTGGTGATACTTTAAAACAACAAAAAAAGATGTAACACTTTTTCAAGAAAGATGCATGGAAGTAGAATATACACACGTATTCTCCAGATACATTAGTGACTCTTGTAAACAGTGAAGAACTAAGTGGTATTAAGACAATTTAAATCTAGAGATTTGCTTCTAGAAATCTGTATGAAATGGTTTTACAGCTGTCTGGGGTTGCAATGTCATCTGATATTTTCCCTGTTTTCTATGACTGCATATCTAGAATCTTTTGTATATTTTCTCTTTAGAAGAAAGAAAAATAAAGATAACTTTAAATAGATATAATGCATAAAGAGTTCACAAATCATTTCACAGAATCACAGAATCATAGGGTTTGGAAGGGACCTCCAGAGATCATCGAGTCCAACCCCCTGCCAAAGCAGGTTCCCTACACCAGGTCGCACAGGTAGGTATCCAGGGGGATCTTGAATATCTCCAGAGAAGGAGACTCCACAACCTCCCTGGGCAGCCTGTTCAAATGCTCCGTCACCTCACCGTAAAGAAGTTCTTGTGCACATTTGTGCAGAACTTCCTATGCTCCAGTTTCTGGCTGTTTCCCCTCGTCCTGTCTTCACAGACTGCAGAAAAGAGTCTGGTCTCACCACTCTGTCCCCCACACCTTAGATATTTATAGATCTGGATCAGGTCCCCTCTCAGTCGTCTTTTCTCAAGGCTAAACAGACCCAGTTCACTTAGCCTTTCTCCACAGGGGAGATGCTCCAGGTCCTTCACCATCTTTGTGGCCCTCCGCTGGACTCTTTCCAAGGGATCCCTGTCTTTTTTGTACTGGGGAGCCCAGAACTGGACATAGTACTCCAGATGAGGCCTTACCAGGGCAGAGTAGAGGGGGAGGATCACCTCCCTCGACTTGCTGGACACGCTCTTTTTAATGAATGCCATTGGCCTTTTTGGCCACAAGGGCACACTGCTGGCTCATGGCCAACCTGTCCTGTCCAGGACACCCAGGACAACCAGGACACCTAGGTCCCTCTCTGCAGAGCTCCTCTCCAGCAAGTCATCCCCCAGCCTGTACCAGTGCATGCAATTATTCCTCCCTAGATGCAAGACTCTACACTTGCTTTGTTAAACCTCATCCGGTTTCTTACTGCCCAGCTCTCCAGCCTGTCCAGGTCTCACTGAATGGCAGCACAGCCTTCAGGCGTG
>NW_011123322.1:0-562 GCF_000146605.3 Meleagris gallopavo
ACTGAATTGATGCTGTCTCCCTTAACATCCTCAGAGGTGAGCTTAGAAAGTGTGGGATAGATACTGGACAGTGAGGTGGATTGAGAACTGGCTGACAAGCAGAGCTCACAGGGCTGTGATCAGTGGCACAGTCTAGCTGTGCCACCCTGATGAGGAAAGGCTGAGAGACCTGGGGCTGTTCAGCCTGGGAAAGAGAAGGTTGAGAGGGGATCCTATCTACGTTTACCAATACCTGAATCACAGGTGGCAAGTGGATGGGGTCAGACCATTTTCAGTGGAGATCAGCATCAGGACAAGAGGCAATGAGTACAAACTGGAACACAGGAAGTTCCATACAAGCATGAAAAATAACTTCTTTACTTTGACGGTGTCAGAGCCCTGCAGCAAGCTACCCAAAACGACTGCAAAGTCTCCTTCTCTGGAGATACTCAAAACTCCCCTGGATGTTTTCCAGCACTACTTAATGTAGACAACCTGTTTTAGCATAGGCTGGACTAGATGATCTCCAGAGGTCTCCCTTCCAGACTCTTTGATTCTGGGACTGTACTGGAGATGTCCCTAA
>NW_011123323.1:0-530 GCF_000146605.3 Meleagris gallopavo
GCCTTCAAGGAAGCAGACACTCGCAACTTACCTCTGGGTTTCCCCCGAGGCACAAAAGCAGCCTTCAGCCAGCCGTCTGCATAGCCAGGATTGGGAGCACCGTCATCTGGAATCAAGAACAGCAGAGGGATGTTCCCACGGCACGCTGTGATCTCCTCGCTCGGAGACGGGGCAGGGCTCAGCTCGTGGGATGGCAGGCTCGGGCCGCGACTGCCCAAGCTACAGGGCGACCTGGAGCCCGGCACTCGGCAGCTTTCCCAAGCTCTCCAGGCCACGTGCAACACCCCTCCGGGACCGCGTGGGAGAGCACGCGAAGAAAAGACACCCGAAGCCTCCGGGCTCCGGCCGGGGTCTCCGCCGGGAACCGGGATCCATCTGCGGGGAGCAGCAGGAAGCCGGAGCAGAAAGGCTCCCGCTTTTCCCAGCACCCATCTTCTGAGCTCCCCCTGGGACACCCCCGGGCGCAGAGCGCGCTCGGCCAGCAGCAGAGCCACGGCCCTGCAGAGCACCGCTTCCTCACGCCCTCGCCC
>NW_011123323.1:2661-3114 GCF_000146605.3 Meleagris gallopavo
GCTGGCGCTATGGAGACGCCGCCACGCATGCGCTGTCGCCGCGGGGACGGCAAGGACGGAGGGCGCGCCGTCGCCATGGCGACGCCATTGAACAGCGCCGCTCTTGCGGGAGCTGCGTTGAGACTCGCGCTGTCTCTGGCTTCCCAGAACAGCTTTCTCCAGGCTGCTTCCCAGGTCCCGGCACTTCTTTAAAGCCAGGCGCACATCTCTGTCCAGTTCTCTGTGTCCCGGCTCCTGCAGTGACATCGCTGACAGCTTTCTCCTCCGAGGAAGCACCGAGCAGCAGCTCGTCCGCCTGGGCTCGGCGGATGGGCTGTGAGGAGAGCACGGCCCGGACCAGGGCTTGAGGAACGAGCTCAGCTCACTGCTGGCCGCGTTCTGCAGTCCCCCAGGTCCTGAGAGCTGCGCTGGACTCGACCGGGCAGCACGGCGTGGTGCGAGGGGATGCAGAGA
>NW_011123324.1:0-4862 GCF_000146605.3 Meleagris gallopavo
CCCACTCCCCCCGCCCCGTACCCAGTGCCGAGGCCGCCATCAGACCGATCACCGCGGCGCAGCGCCGGCGCTCGGGGCTCAGCGAGAGGAGGAGGCGGCGACCCGCGCCCATCGCTCCTGTCGCGACTCCGATCCCACTCCGGCCTCGATCCCAATGCCCGGCAGCGGCCGCAGCTTCTCGGAAACCAGAGCGTAGCTCATTGGCTGAGGCCGTGCAGCAGCGGCGCCGCTCATTGGTCGAAGCGGTGTTGCATCATCAGTTGCCAGGCAAGTCGGAACACTGCAGTTTGGAGAGGGGCGGGGAAATTGAAAATGAAAGTAACGGCGGAGCGGGGAGGGGATGGAGAGCGGCGGCGGTGAGGGGCCGGAGGGGGCTGGAGAGGGTTGGTAGAGGCTGATGGGGACTGGTGGGGACTGGTGGTTACTGGTGGGGACTGTCGAGGGGCTGGCGGGGAACTGGTGGGGACTGGAGGGGTTTGGTGGCCACTGGAGGGGGCTGGAGGGGTTCGGTGGCTGCTGGTGTGTGCTCCAGGAGGGTCCGTGGGGAGCCGGGCTGGAAGGGGGGGCCATTCTCAAAGCACTGCTGTGTGTTCCAGGTGCTGAGAGGAGCTGAGAACCCGCGTCAGGAGCACCCCGAAGAGCCCACCCGGTCCTGCTCTGCATCAGAGGCTCTGGGGGTCCCCACCCCGCAGCCATGGTGATGCGGCCCCACGTTCTGCGCCTGTCATGCACGCTGCTCCTGGCCGACCTGGCCCTCATGGTGGCCCTGGCCCACTTCTTCCCAGCACTGGCTCAGTTGGGCCGGGTGGGCTCCTGGCTGGAAGCCGGGCTGCGCCTACTGGTGCTGGGGGGGGCCGGGTGGCTGCTGGCCCCCAGGGGACCCCACGGGGCTGCGGTGCTGCTGAGTCTGGGCCCAGCCATCTTCCTGACCCTACGGGGCTACGTGGGGCTGCCTGGAGCCACCCCAGTGCTGCTGGCCACAGCCACGCCGTCCTGGCTGGTGCTGACCCATGGGACAGCCGTGGTGGCATTGCTCACCTGGAGCCTCCTGGTCCCCACTGTAGCTGTGGGAGTGAAGGAGGGAGAGGCCTGGGTGCCCCTGAGGCGGCTGCTGGCCCTTGCCTGGCCTGAGTGGCCCTTCCTCAGCTGCGCCTTCCTCTTCCTTGCCTTGGCTGCGCTGGGTGAGACCTCAGTGCCTTACTGCACTGGGAAGGCCCTGGATGTCCTCCGCCATGGGGACGGCCTCGCCGCCTTCACCGCTGCTGTCAGCCTCATGTGCCTGGCCTCTGCCAGCAGGTAGGGACCCCACATCCCTCCGCAAAATCTCATCCACCTCTGGTGGTCATCGGATGGGCTTGAGGGTCTCTTTCCATTCCTGGTGGTCATTTGATTGCTTTTGAGGTCTCCATTCACTCTTGGTGGTAATCTAAGAGCATCTGGGGTCTTCATCCCCAGATTTGGCCAACCCCTATTGATTGTGTAGTGAATTTAGGCACCTCTGTCCCTAGACCCACCAACTGCTCATTGTTGTCTGATGGCTTTTAGGGTCTCCATTCCCAGACCCCTTCCAACCCTACTGGGTTTTGGGTTGACCACGCATTGACCTTTGGTTGTTGTTTGATGGGTTTGGGGCTCTTTGTTGACTCTTAGTGATTGTCTGAAGGGTTCTGGGCTCTCCACTGACCCCTGATGGGTTTTGAGTTCAACCCCCAATTCCTTCCCAGCTCGCTGTTTGCCGGCTGCCGTGGTGGCCTCTTCACTTTCATCAGGTTTCGCTTTGTTTTGCGCACCCGTGACCAGCTCTTCTCCAGCCTGGTGTACCGGGACCTCGCCTTCTTCCAGAAGACCACAGCAGGTACAGACTGGGGGCATTTTTGTTCCTGTCCCCACGCCATACCCCAGCTCACCCCATTCAACCCCGCAGCTGAGTTGGCCTCCCGGCTGACCACCGACGTGACGCTGGCAAGCAACGTGTTGGCACTCAACATCAACGTCATGCTGAGGAACCTGGGGCAGGTGCTGGGGCTCTGTGCCTTCATGCTGGGGCTGTCCCCGCGCCTGACGATGCTGGCGCTGCTCGAAGTGCCACTTGCTGTTGCTGCACAGAAAGTCTACAACACCCGGCACCAGGTGATGGCAGGGGTTGGGATGGTGGGGATGGGGTGGCAGGGATGGAGACAACAGCAGTGGGATGGGAACAGTGGGAAGAGCAGGAGAGCAGGATGGGGACTGTGAGTCCAGCACAGCCAGGATGAGATGGCAGAAAACAGCAGGGCAGGAATGGAAGTGGAATGGTGAGGACTTGGCCATGCCATGCGTGCTGACACCCACTGTTCCCCCCAGCTGCTGCAGCGGGCCGTGCTGGATGCAGCGGCCGACGCTGGAGCGGCAGTGCAGGAGTCCATCTCTTCCATTGAGACAGTACGAGTCTTCAACGGCGAGGAGGAGGAGGAGCACCGCTACAGGCAGGCACTGGACAAGACCCTGCAGCTGCGGGACCAGCGGGACACAGAGAAGGCCATTTTTCTCCTCATCCGGCGGGTGAGGCTGGCATGAGGAGACATCTTGGTGTCCATGTGGGATGGGGACATCCCCTCTCAGCCCCATCCCTGCAGGTGCTGCAGTTGGCCGTGCAGGCTCTGGTGCTGTACTGTGGGCACCAGCAGCTCCGCGAGGGGACCCTCACTGCTGGCAGCCTCGTCGCCTTCATCCTCTACCAGACTAAAGCTGGCAGCTGTGTGCAGGTGAGGTCAGGCAGTGCGTCCTCTGCCACCGGATCCCCATGATTGTGGCCACATCCCTGTGTCCCTACCGTGGGTGCTGTGCCTGGGGGTCACAGCTGTGCCATGCAGGCGCTGGCGTATTCCTATGGTGACCTTCTGAGCAAAGTGGTGGCCGCCTGCAAGGTCTTCGATTACCTGGACCAGGAGCGAGCTGTGGGCACCGGTGGCACCTACGTGCCCACCAAGCTGCGGGGCCACATCACCTTCCATCGCGTGTCCTTCGCCTATCCCACTCGCCCCGAGCGCCTCGTACTGCAAGATGTCACCTTTGAGCTGCGCCCTGGTGAGGTGACAGCGTTGGCGGGGTTGAATGGCAGCGGGAAGAGCACCTGCGTGGCACTGCTGGAGAGATTCTATGAGCCTGGGGCTGGGGAGGTGCTGCTGGACGGGGTGCCGCTGCGGGACTATGAGCACCGCTACCTGCACCGCCAGGTGAGGGGCAGGGGGGAGTTGTGGCCACAGCAAGTGGTGCTGGGGCTCAGCATCTTCCTTGGGGCAGGTGGCACTGGTAGGGCAGGAACCCGTGCTTTTCTCCGGCTCCATTCGGGATAACATTGCCTATGGGATGGAGAACTGCGAGGAGGAGGACATCATAGCAGCTGCGAGGGCCGCAGGCGCTTTGGAATTCATCTCTGCCCTGGAGAAAGGCTTCAGCACCGGTGAGTGCAGGGAGCCGGGGGGGGGACCCGGTTGTCTGAGCACACTCATCCCCACCCCGTCCTGCAGATGTAGGGGAGAGAGGAGGGCAGCTGTCGGCGGGGCAGAAGCAGCGCATCGCCATCGCCCGCGCTTTGGTGCGGCGTCCCACCGTCCTCATCCTCGACGAAGCCACCAGCGCTCTGGATGGGGACGGCGATGCGGCGGTGAGCACTGAGCAGCGTGCAGGGGGGAAGGTCCGGCCCTACAGTGCGTGCTGATGGGCAGCTGTGCGTCCTACAGCTGCAGCAGTGGGTGCGGAACGGGGGGGACCGGACGGTGCTGCTCATCACCCACCAACCACGGATGCTGGAGAAGGCTGACCGCGTTGTGGTGCTGGAGCACGGCACGGTGGCTGAGATGGGGACACCTGCTGAGCTGAGGACCCGCGGTGGACCCTACAGCCGGCTGCTACAGCGCTGACAACCATAGGGCAGCTGGAGTGGGATGCAATGGGACACGGGGAGCAGTGGCTGGCTCTGCTCCTGGCTGCAGGATGGGAAGTGTGGGGTGCTCTGGGATTTGTATGGAATAAAGTGGAGATGCTTTGTAGAGGAACGAGTTGGGATGTGGGGTGTGGGCAGCTCAGCCTCAGTGCATGGTTGGTTATGGAAGCCGAGTGTTTGCCTTCAAAATGTGGTTGGAGCAGCACTGTACGCTATGGGGGGGAAGCACAGCTCAACCCAAAATGGGACAGTTTCCAGCCATGTATCTGCATGAAAGCCATGCAGATACCACAGGGAGTGCGAGGGTGAACGCAGGGGGAGGAGGGAGCAGCAGTGTGTGATGGAGTGGTGAGTAAAGAGTGTGGAGTGGGCAGAGGAGGGATGAGGGGATGGGGTAAGTAATCAGCGTGGGGCCACATCTGTGCCCAGAGGAGCTGAACTGGGACTTGTCCCCCCTGACCCCCCCACGCCATCCCCAACCACGGCCCAGAGCAGCCTGCAGGCAGGCTGAGCACAGATCTGCAGGGCCACCTCCAGCTGGAGGACATCTGGATCTCCTACACCAGGCCGGCGGTGTGACACAGAACTGGGAATAAAACTGCATGTTTCCACCTGGGTGAGTTGGGATCTCAGGGTGGGGAGTCCCAATGCTATAGGAAGTGCAGGGAGAGTGAGGGACTCCCAGACCCTCCCCTATGCCCCCCCATTGGTTCCTCTGCCTCCGTCCCGCCAATGGCGGACGTGAGCGTGCGTGACGTCACCGGGCGCCAGGCAGAATGCGCTCCCGTGGATTGGAAATCGAAAGCGAAAGCGCGGAGCGGGGCAGAGGACGGGAGCGGTGTGGGACCCCCCGGACCCCCCCGACCACCGAGCGGGCAGCAGCGCTGTGTCCCAACGGGGCTGTGTCCCTGAGCAGGGGAGGGGGCCGAGGGCTTTA
>NW_011123325.1:0-1200 GCF_000146605.3 Meleagris gallopavo
GCTGAGAGACCTGGGGCTGTTCAGCCTGGGGAAGCAAAGGCTGAGAGAAGATCTGATCAATGATTATCAATACCTGAAGTGCAGGCGGCAATTTGATGAGGCCAGACTCTCTTCAGTGATAGGTCAAGGAGCAATGGCTACAAACTGGAACATAGGAAGATCCACGCAAACGTGTGGAAGAACTTTCCTGCGAGTGATGGAGCACTGGAACAGGCTGCCAGAGAGGTTGTGGAGTCTCCTTCTAAGCAGAGATTCAAGACCTGGCTGGACGCCGACCCGGGCAACCTTTTGTAGGGAACCTGTGTTACCAGGGGCTTGGACTCGATCATCTCTAAAAGTCCCTTCCAGAACCCATGCTTCTGTGATTCTATACCAGCATGCTAGACCTACTGCACCAATAACAGAAATCCCTTATGTGCTAAGGATGAGCATGGATAAATAAAAATTTTACGCTTAACACACCTTACAAAAACAACCCATTTCTGGACTGTGCTTCCTTACAGTTGTGCTGTGATAAATGATGCAACTTTCACAGAACTACAGATTTAGCACAAACACAGTTTCAGACCTTCAGAAAGCATACGTCAGTCCTTCTTCACACGCTACACTCATTTCCTGCAGCTACGCTGCAAGACTCTACTCTGCTGCACAGCAGCCTGAAGGCCTAGCCACACGCCCAGATTACCTTCCAGCCTAGATAACCCAGAAGTTGGCAGCTGCAAACCAAAGAAGGATGAGAACCCGAGTGCTGCCACACGCAATATCACAGCTCAAACTTCTGGGATCCAAAAAACTGCTGAGTGGAATTCGCCACTTGGAGTCTGAACGTTAGGTTTCTCCACGCAGAATCTTCTTCCTCTGCGCTTCAGTTAGTACACTGAAAGATTTGTGTGCGTGCATATTACTGTCAAGATGGACTTCTATACTGACCCTGCCTTTAAGCAAGAAAGGAACACTTCCAACGGAGGATAAGCATTTATCTAGGCATCAGCTCTCACTGTTGAAAACAACACAGCTTTAAAAGTCAGTTTACATGACTCATCGGAACAACTCTGAATCCTGGTCAGATTTAAATACACTTCACAAAATACAGCGACTTATTAGCATACAACTTTGGCCCTTGCAGCACTCGCGTATATTACAACTACACGTTTTAAACGCGTTCACACAGAGATCATTTACACGAGCTCGTCTGATTTC
>NW_011123326.1:0-758 GCF_000146605.3 Meleagris gallopavo
ATAGATTTAGTTGACTGACAGAGTAAATTACTCTTTTCTCAGTCTCAGTATGCAATGCCCACTGTTCTCAATAATGACTGTTAATGGATATTTTTCAAGTATTTGACCCAACAGTTTAACATGTGGTTTGTCTGGCACTAGAAGATGCCTCTTCTTCAGTCTTTGTACTTTGCAAATTCTCTTATTTACTCCTGCATTCCAGACTGTCTGTAGTCATACTGCAGTAACAACCACATTTGCATACTGGATTATGTACAGAAGAGTGTACCAGAGTGTGTTTTGTTCAGATTTGTAAGCCAGAGTTATTTTCTTAGACTAAATATACCAAAAATATTTGTACATAATTCTCCACTCAGAAGCTCCAGTCATTCAGTAGCCAACTGATTTGCATGGGGAACCACAGAAAGCTATTCAAAGACAGTTTTATAGTTTAAATGACTTTGTGTGAGTATTGCTAAGCAGATAGATAAACACAAAACATGGTTTCTTTTTTCAAACCTGTTCCTAGTACATCTCTGATGTGTGTCTTTTCTTTTCAACAGCAAAGTCCAGCTACTTATTATCATATTGGGTGTCATTCATATTTGCTTACTGGAAATGGCAAATACTGCTATGCTATTTCTCCATGAAGATATCTTAGCAGGTTTTGTAAAGAACAAACAAAAACAAAAACAACAACAACTTTCCAGAGACAAATGACTTAGTTCCTACAGCTCTTAGAAGTTGGTCAGCCTTTGCCTGCAGAAAGATTAAAGGAA
>NW_011123327.1:0-735 GCF_000146605.3 Meleagris gallopavo
TGTTGCTGCTGCACTGGAACAGGTTTGCAGGAGAAAACAAATCCTACAAACTAAGAGTGAAGATGTTACCCCAGCTCCTCCTGCTCGTGCTTCTGCCATCTTCCCCTCCTGCCGGCTCTGCCTTCTGGTTTGCTTTTTGTATTTTCACTTTTGGTTCCTCCTTCTACCCCTCCACAGATACCTTTGGAGACTTACGTTTCACCTTCACTCACAGAGTGCGTGTCCTGAAGTTATCTTGGGCTGAAAACATCAGAAATACACTACTGCATTCAAAAGGCATTTGCTACCTGCATGAAGGACTAGAGAACTGGTAAGTCACAAGCAAAAACTTCACAGCAGACCTGCACTAAGTAATGTGAAACAAGTCTCTGCAGTCTAAATACGCCTGAATTTCATCTCCAACCCTCTTCTCACCCCAAGTATGGGGGGAAGTTATTCACTCAAGCCTCCTGAGTTTCAGCTGTATTCTCAAGTAAAACAGGGACACGCTGACAAACACCAGAGCGGAGTCATGCTTGACATCTCCTGGTAAACAGGGTTGAAAAGAAACTTCATCAGACACGCTGGCAGCCTTGAAAGACCCTCCCTTCCAAAATCAGCACAACAAGAAAACCAGTCACCGTTTCCTCCCTTGCCTGTGCTAGACAGTGAGTTGTAAGCCTCACTGGAAAGACGAAACCAAACCCGCAGAACTTGGCCTCGAGCTCAACAAGAAGAGAGGCAATGGTTTTTGTG
>NW_011123327.1:8576-9881 GCF_000146605.3 Meleagris gallopavo
GGGGAGACTTTAGAGAGATGGAAATCTTCGGTGTCATGGAACTTTACTCCAGAACACCTGAAAGACCCTGAAAATTTAAACAGATATTTGAGACAGGAATGTCGCGGCTCAGGAAGATCTGAGGAGGCCCAAATGATTTGGGGCCTGGCTAATGCTTACCGGGCCTTATTCAATACTATCCTGGAGAGGGAGAGAGTTTGTGAAATTGAAAAGGAGAGTCTCAGGGAAACAGTGCAAAATGAGCGAGAGAGTCTCCTGGTCGAGAGAAACAGCCTCCAATCTGAGAGAGATGCCCTCCGAATTGAGAGAGACTCCCTGCAATCCAAACTCAACAGTCTTCAATCTCAACAAGACGCCCTCCAATCTGAGCTAGATACTCTCATCATCGAACGAGACAGGCTCCGAGCTGAACTGGAGGATGAGAGCATTGGAACTGACCAACCTGATCAACTACAGGAAGCACCACAATTGATGTCAGTTGCCCCTGTAAGAGGACGGAAAATGAAACGAATCTCGACTCAGTTAGAAGAGAAGAAAGAAGAGGAGAGAGGTCCAGAGGGGTGGCTCCAAGATGCACAAGAAGCACCCCTAAGTCCAGGGGAGGGGCCCTCAGTAAGACCACGGTCACCGACGCCAATGAGGGCAACAAGAAGTCCCGAAAGAGTAAGAGGTGAGCAAGATATCGTTACCATTGTTGATCGATCTCTGAAAATGAATGAAATTCGAAGTCTGAGAAAAGACTTCTCACGTCACCCAAATGAGCCTATTGCCACTTGGTTACTTCGATGTTGGGACAATGGGGCCAACAGTGTGTGGCTGGATAGTAGAGAAGCTCGCCAACTGGGTGGCGTTGCTAGGGACTCAGCCATTGACAGAGGTATTAGTACATGCCAGAACCAGGCCTTTACCCTCTGGAAGCGGATGTTGTTAGCTGTAAAAGAAAGATACCCCTTCAAAGATGATCTGATGCCTGAGAAAAGAAATGGGCTGATATGGAAGAAGGCATCTGTTATTTAAGAGAATATGCTGTGGTGGAAATGCTACATAGCCCCGATTTCATTCCTGACGAGCCAGACCAAGAGCATGATCCCGAGAGAGTCAGGTGTACACCAAACATGTGGCGTACATTCACAAAGACCGCACCAGAAAGGTACGCCAGCACATTTGCAGCAATGTATGGCAGAGGGGAAAGAAGACCCCTTATAAGTGGATTGGTTAATAAACTTCAAGACTTTGAGTTACATTTAAGCCCTCTGCGAGCTTGTGTTTCAGCCATTACAAAGGTAGCTGAAAAGCTGGACAGAA
>NW_011123328.1:0-546 GCF_000146605.3 Meleagris gallopavo
AGCAGACTCACCAGCGCTATTCGGCTTGAGGCTGATCCGCCCTGCTGCCAGTAGCGCTGGCTCTGCCCTCGCCCCGTTACCAGCCCGTTACCAGCTGTCCCCGCACTTAGCACTCTCTTCACAGTATTAACAACCTTTACGGTTTCTCCCCGTTAAAACCCATGTGATTCACACACCTCCTCTCCGTCTCTCATGGGCGGCGATGCATCGTTGCTTTTCCTAGGCAGGGGCTGTGTGGATGCAGAGCCGTTGCCCAGGCAACGCCCACGCCGCGTCAACCGCCCTCATGAGACCTGCCGGGCTGCTCTGTTAATCTCAGGGTTCCCTGGATGAAGGAGCCGACCGAAACACACCTGTACCTCGCTATCAGTCGCTGCGGTTCTGGCCGGGACAGCTCCGAAGCTGCTAACATCGGCGATCAAGGGCTAACCATGGCGATCAAGGGTTTCTTCAGCGCTTGCGCCCGTTTAAATCTCCCGCCATTGCCCAGGCGACGCCAACGCCGCTGCTGTTTCCTCGGCGATCACTGGTGTCCTTCTTTGGAAG
>NW_011123329.1:0-332 GCF_000146605.3 Meleagris gallopavo
AACCATGGAGGGGAGTCAGCAGAACTGCCATCTTGGACTTCTGGAGGGCAGACTTTGGACTCTCTCAGACCATGGTTGAGAGAATCACTTGGGAGGTAGTTTTGGAGGGTGTGGGAGCCCAGGAAGGCTGGGAATACTTTAAGGAAGTAATTTTAAAGGTGCAGGAGCTGACCATCCTCAAGTCATGGAAGACGAGATGAGGGGCAAGGAGGCCGGACTGGCTGAACAGAGACCTTTGGCTGGAACTCAGGAACAAAAGAGAAGTTTATGGTCTCTAAAAGAGTGGGCAAGCTACTTATGATGATTACAGGTATGTAGTGAAGCTGTGCAGG
>NW_011123330.1:0-758 GCF_000146605.3 Meleagris gallopavo
GATACCAGCACTGCTGCTTGAAGCAGAAGTTGTGTATTACCATTTTACAATGCTGCCATCTTTTGGCTTAGGTGGAGTTTCATGCTTAATAATCACAAATCCATATTTAGATTTTTGCACTTCCACAGTTTTTTCTCAAAGGTGGCTAAACATAAACAGCTGCAATAACAGAACCTCATGAGAATAATTGTCTCAGGCTTCCTAGAAAGTCAGTGGGAGAAATAAGCACTTTTGAGGAGTGATTCATTTCATCCCAAGGTAGATAGCCAGCAGACATCAGATATGAGCACTACTTTAAAGCATTAATGCCCTATTCCAGTGGCTAAAACAGCAACTGAAGAGTGATCACCTCAGCTGTACACAGCGCTGATGCGTTCTAAGCGTACAGAACTTGCAAAAGGAATACTACTCCATAATCCAGTGGGAAAGTCTTCAGAGGTGCTGCTAATTATTAATTCATTAACTTGTATTCACACACAGTGAGGCAACAGGCACTAAAGAAGGTGAGTAAGTGCATCTAAATATGGATGAGGGAAGACATTTCTTCCAGAAGTTCAGCTCCAGTATACATTTTCCTTGACAGTTTAAGATGTTTCTAGCTCTCTCTCTGCTTTGCTTTCATAGCCTGTCATTTCTCATCTCCGAAAGCTTAAGAAATATCACCTGTTGTTTCCTGCACACACACAAGTATCAGAAAGGGGCATCAGATTTTCCTAGAAATGTTACAAATTTTGGATTCAGATTATACAAGAGCTAAA
>NW_011123331.1:0-308 GCF_000146605.3 Meleagris gallopavo
CTCAACGGAGCCTGTTAGTTCATGCTGGAAACAGCAAGGTTTCTTTTCCGTGACAAGGGGAACCACCACTGCACACTGCGTCCCACCAACACCAGGCTCGGAGCTCTGCACCACATCCTCCAGGTGCACACAGACAGCACCAAAGCTGCTGAGATGGGCACAGATGTGACAGAGAGCTCCAGGCACCGCTGCCTTTCTGCTTGGGCTCACCTCCCTCACACTGCTTCCCCAACGGGAATCACAGGGGGCTGGACTTGGGGAAAAAAGTTTAAGCAACGAAGAAAAAAAAAAATCTAGTTCTAACGCCC
>NW_011123332.1:0-573 GCF_000146605.3 Meleagris gallopavo
AGGCAGTTTTGATTTCTTTTCAGTTGTTTACCTCCGTATGCAATCACAATTATTTAGTGTATCTGTTCTAAGGGGTTTTGTTCTTCATCTTAACTGATGATCCCAGCACCCTGTGCTTCCTGGGGATATTTTTACTAGCACTTAGGTCTTCACTAAGGCTGTTCAGAAGCATGAAATCATTGTTCTGAGTTACCACACCTGTCAGACCTAGGCAGTGTACTTCATTCTCCAGGTGCTCTAGATATGAGGGGCTGAATACACTGTCTTCTTACATTTGCAAGACTTAAGGGGACAAAACCAAGAAAGTAAGATTCAGGAGCCTAACAATTCAGTGAATTGTCTAATTAATGCATTTTATTTATTGCACTTCCAAATTTAGCCTTTGAAATGTGGTTTGTTGTTAGGCAGTTTTTCTTTGTTCCCTTTTTACATACGAGAGAAGATGGCTGCTGTAATTGAGCAAATAGGCATTGCAAATACATTGAGACCCATTCTGTAGCAGCCAACAGGCAATGAAAGTGTCTTTTATTTAAAAACAAAAGCAAAGGAGAGTACTGTCATGTCAGTTCATCA
>NW_011123333.1:0-961 GCF_000146605.3 Meleagris gallopavo
TGTGGATAGAAACGTGTACGCTGTGCTCGTTACCTTTGTATTATCAGCAGTCTTCATTAGGAGGAGGTCTTGTGAAGGAAACGAGCTTGGTTGTGTGCTGGTCACTGTCAGCGAATGGCTCTGCAGCTCCTGCAGCCCACCCAGCGTGCCTTTTGCGGCTGAGCTTGTTGTCAATGTGTGCAAAAAGAGCCAAGTTGGGTGCTAAGGCGTAAATGCAGCTGCATGTTTCAACTGGGGCCTTGTGCTGCATCTCGTTGTTGATAATAAATATTTAAAGCTGGGCCTAAGGCAGTACAAGACTGTGCTGCTTCTCCTTTAGCACGCTAAGGTTACTGTTGTAGGTCACCAAGGGCAATATCAGGATGAAGCTTTGCTTTAGCAAGCTGTGGAGGAGGCATGACATACGTAAAGCTAGGTTTACTTATGCTGCTATGTTCTAAAGAGATAATCTTGTACTCAGGCGAATGCTGTGGTGTATTACAGCTTGCTCTGCAGTACAAGCTTTTCTGTTCTACTGGTATTATCCCAAAGCACGTGTGCTTTTCACTTTCAGTTTGGAGGACAGGAATTACTGCAGCTGTTTGTCCTTCTAGGCTCTGAGTTTTCTTTTTGTGATAAGTGCTCTCCTTAATATCTTGGGCAGGCCTCTCTATCCTGGGACAAAGCCAGTGCCAAACGCCTGATCAACTCAGCAGGAACCGCGGGCTGTGGGAGATTGCAGCGCCTTCAGCGATGGAGCAGCGCAGGATGTTGGGCTCGGATCCCAAAGCAAACCTGCGTGAATGGAACGTGAGCTCCTAAGTGCTGTGCACTGCTGATAGCTTTTACAGCTGTGTGCGTAAGGACTGCCTAAGGACTGCACAGCACATCCATCTGCTGCGTCAGGGCAGGAGAGAACCTGCAGCTGTCTGCTCTGTCAGTCTGAACTCCGGAATGCTGAGGTGTGAGGACAGCTGTCCTT
>NW_011123334.1:0-651 GCF_000146605.3 Meleagris gallopavo
CTTCCAGGGCACACTGCTGACTCACGTTCAACTTGCCAGCGACCAGAACCCTCAGATCCCTTTCCTCAGTGTCATTTGCGTTTATTGTTCTTGAGGTCAATGCTTTTCATTCCTTTCAGTTCTACTGAGGAGGGAATCTGCTTTGTTTCTATGTTCAGTGCATCCGTGTGCGTCTGAACGTAGGCCACTGCAGTCTCTCAGCATCTGCTTAATAAACCGGGATTTCCACATTGCGCTGCCTGAAGTTTGCTTGAAGATTGTGGAGAGGCCTTCCAGAGAGCTCTAGAAAAATTAAGGGCTGGGCTCTCCCCAATTCCATGAAGTGTAATGTGAGCAACTGTCAGGTTCTGCACCTGGGATGGGGCAACCGTGACCATGTGCACACACTGGGGGACGAGGGGCTGGGGAGCAACTGACTTTGTCAGATTAAGCAACTCTGAATGCAGAAGTGCTTGTCATCATCTGCACTCCAATACTAAAAATATGTGGATCCCAAATACGTTGTTTTCTGCAGCCCTGCTTCCCCCTCCACATGCCCAAGGAGTGTTCGATGAAGTCAGAAATCCTAAGCGCTTCAGTGCACTCGGTGTGAATGGCTGTGAGAGCTGAGAATCAAAGGGATTCGCCTCAGTTTAGTGCAAGGTAAGAGCA
>NW_011123335.1:0-468 GCF_000146605.3 Meleagris gallopavo
AAGAGCATCAGGTGTGAACACATCAGCAATATTGTCTGATACCTTCAGAATGTTTGGTGAGGTGAAGCCAGAAGATTTGGTCCAGATTAGACTTGCAGTGGGTTGGATGCAGGGTGGAGTTCAGCCATCTCTAAAATATGGCTTTATTTGGCATTTGAATCTTCTGATCAAACAGATACTGCCCAGTATTGTAGCCTGGTCCCTGAGCAACAGCAGACCAGTGTATGGAGTGTGTAGATGTGTTCAGGAAGCCCTGCGAACTTATGTCTGTGGTTTAATTGGAACTCTTCCATACCCTGCTGCTTTAGAGAACCGTTTTGTACTGAACAGCTGTATTCTGTGTTGTGTAAGGTAGTGACTCTCCTACCTCCAAGTTCAGTTGTACACCGGCAAATGCCTTGAGAGCTGCACTGGTGCAATTGCTCTCCAGCTTGACAATATTTGGCAGTGCAGGAGAATGCAGGCATT
>NW_011123336.1:0-651 GCF_000146605.3 Meleagris gallopavo
ACGAGCTAAGCAGCTAGCTGCCTTACCCGGCCTACGCTGTAGTCTGCCGGCCCGGGCTTCGCTGCTTTGCCCTCCGCAGGTTTTGGTCGGGCCGCCATGGTGTACGCGGGCGCCCTGGTCTTGTAGGTATCCACAGCGACTTTGGGCAACGCCGCAGGACCTGGAGTCTGCAAGAGAGTCATGGGCGCACGGAGCTGGGATCACATTCAAGGCTCTCTCTTTCCCTGCAAGTCTGCGTTAAGCAAAGGTGCTTGGGGCTCGGAAGCCCCTGTGGCACAGCCAACACGGAAAAGAGGAGCAGCAAGGGCTCACCTTGGCAAGGTCTTCGTCAAAGCGGCCGCGCTGGCTCCTTCCCCTCATGGAGTAGCAGGGGCTGGCCGACGTGCAGGCTGTATTGGGGCCCATCAGCCTGGGCAGTGTGTAGGTGCCTGGACCTGCAGGAGGAGCAGCAGAGAGCGTGTGCGCGAGGGGCTGCAGGAGACGGGAGCAGCAGAGAGGGGCAGCCTGCCCAGCCTGCTGCTGGGAGGTCTCGCACCTCTGCCAGTCCCTCCCTAACTTTGGCACTGGGCCCGTGCCGGCAGCTCCGAGCCCGAGCAGCTGGAGCCGCTGCGGGCCGAGAGGTGTTGGTCACGCGAGAAAGCTTGCGGCCCC
>NW_011123337.1:0-1756 GCF_000146605.3 Meleagris gallopavo
ACACCTGAAGAAGATGACAGGAAGGCACACGGCACAGGAGGGCTCTTCAGGTTGTAATGGGCCCCAGTGGACATTTGCTGCTGAGTCCAACAACCTCCAGTGCACAGAGAAGATTGCATGAAGTGCTCCAGAAGACCAAGTCAGAAGGAAGAGTGAAGTTTCTTGGAGTATTAATGCGCCCCACTGAGGGCCGTTCACAAGCAAGCTTCCCCAGGGACTTGTTAGAGCAGATAATTGGAAGCCATGATTACAGGCAGACCAAGGCCCTGGGATGGCGGCTGTGATGCTGACAAAAGCCTCCTTTGTCTTGTGAAGCAGGAAGGCCAAGGCCTGATGCCCAGAGCCTTGGCAGGGAGATCGTGTCCCTCCTGCTGGCTCAGGGCCCTTCCTGGGGCAGTGGGATGGAGGTTTGTGTGATGTCAAATGAAAGAGCAGGGGACAGCAGCTGCCAGACTCTGCATGGGGTGCAAGGATGCCGTGAGGCCCAAGTCCCATGTGGGCAGTGTGTCTCATCCCAGGATGTGGGATGTGAGAAGGGCTCAGTCTGAACAAGCAGTCAATCCCAGTGAAACTCTGAACGTCAGCTCTCACAGTGCTGGTGCCCTCCTTCGGACAATCTCCATTTTTATTATGCCCTGTATGTTCTGTGGTGCCCAGAAGTGCACCCAATGCTCCAGTTCAGGCTACAGTAGTGCAGAACAGTGCAGGACAATCCCTTCCCTCACCCAGCTGGCAATGCCAAGCTCAATGCGTCCAGGGGACAGTTGGCTTTCCTGGCTGCCTGGGCACACTGCTGACTAACGTTCCATTTGGTGTTGACCATGTCCTCCAGTCCCTTACAGTGGGACTGCTCTCCAGTGTCCCATATCCAGTCAGTGTGTACGTCCAGGGTTGCCCCTACCCAGGTGCAGAGTCAGGCACTTGTTCTTGTTATATTTCATGTGGTTGGTGCATAACCAGTTCTCTAACTTCAGCACACCTCTCTGCAAGTCCTCTCCACCCTCAATGGAGGAAACAGTTCCACCCAATTTGATGTCATTAGCAAATGTACTCAAAACATCTTCAAGTCCTGTATGGCAAATCATTGATGAAAATAATATAGAAAAGTGGCCCCCAAATGGAGCCCTGGGGAACCCTGCTAGTGACCAACCAGCAGCCTGATGGAACCCCATTTAATGTAAGCCTTTGGCCCAACCCATCGGCCAACTGCTCACACATCACGTTCTGTTTTGGTCTAGCCATATGCAGAACATTTTGTCCTGATGAATTCTCTGAGAAACTGCATGAAAAGCTCTGCTGAAATCAGCTGACTTCCATTGGTCAACTAAATGGGTGACCACTTCACAAAAGCACATTAAGTTAAATGGGACCTTCCCCTCGTGACCTTGTGTTAGCTGTGACCAATGGCAGAATTGTCCTTCATGTATTTTTCAGTATCACCCAGCATAAATTACTCCATAATTTTAACAGTCACTGAAGTGAGACTTACAGGTCCATAATTGCTGGGGTCTTTCTTACTTTTCATTAAAACTGGAACAGTGTTTGACAGCTTCCTGTCAACTGGGAACTGACATGACCTTAGACTTCTTCTGATGACATTTTCATGAGAGCCCAGAGCAAACCAGTAAGGTGTCATCAGTGAACGAATGTAGATGTGTCACAGCTTTGTGATGCCTTGAACTCCAGAGTATGCCACAGATGGAGCAGAGAGGAAGATCTGGCTCTTCTGTTGTGAGCTCGTCCATTTGGTCAGCAG
>NW_011123338.1:0-340 GCF_000146605.3 Meleagris gallopavo
CCAAGGCGTGGGTAGGATGTGCCTTCCTGTGGGCTGGGGCTTTGGTCTTCAGAGGCCGACACTTGGGAGACCCCATTTCTTTCCTTATGGGTGGCAGCAATCCAGATGTGTTGGCGGAAGACTCCTCAGGCAGGCTGTCTCACACCAAGTGCTGATGCTGCCATCTGCTCCGGTGCTTCCTGCACTGGCCCCATCTTCCTTGGCCTCTGCCTGAGAAGTTTCATTGAGTCATATGCCAGTGGGAGCCTGGATGTCTGCCTTGCGGCTGAGTAGACAGGACTCAGCCCTTGAGGAAGATCTACTTGTATCCTTTATGAAAGCTGTTGTTGGCCTCAAGGTG
>NW_011123339.1:0-875 GCF_000146605.3 Meleagris gallopavo
CCACAGGGAAGAAGTACTGCCAAGAATTACAACGCATGGTTTAAATTGATTGAATGAATAGTGTGTAATAGGAACAGTCCTGGTGAATGATGTGGGAAGAGACCACAGCAATTTTCAACAGAAATACTTAAAGGCAGCTTTTCAAGGTTTCCTTGAGAACTTTTCAAGGCAAGGAATTTGAAGCGCCAAGATTTCTTAGGCTTCAGATTGGCAGTGTTTCTATCTAAGCTGGCAGCCTTTGGACCCGTACCTAAACCAAAGCTTGCTCATCTAAGTGGAGGTACCTTAGCTATGCTCTAACTCTGCCTGGAAAATGGCTTTCCCGTTCACTAGTCCTTTCTGACTCGCTGCGAGTTCAATTTCATCGGCAGAAAACCTTTATGTCTCTGCCAAGGGAGATGTACACCACACTTGCACTGCATCACTGGGTGATGTGGAAACGGAAATTCTGGGGTGTGCTGCAGCATGCCCTCTCAGGTCAGTCTAAGAACGTAGAAAGTAGACCTGTCTAACAAAATAGGTAATAGGCCGTTACAACCCATAATGTTGGGAAATGCTCTCTCCTTCTAAGTCATTTTAGAATGCACGTTTCCTCAATTAATTACTCAAATCATTTGCTTTTCCTGAATGATCCTAAGTACTTTTCTCAGGGTACATCTGTATTCTGCTCAGTCCAAGGAGAAATCCCTGCCCACACATGCAATGACACAGCGTGGCTCGCAACCTCATTTTTCATGGCTCACTGTTATAGTAGCTGCCATCCATGTCCACTCTGCGTATTCTTACAGCTCCTCTGGAGTCCATGAGGCAGATTTATGGTTGAACTAAAAGGAATTTTTTTGTACTGCTCTAGTTCCAGATGATTATCCCTAGTA
>NW_011123341.1:0-303 GCF_000146605.3 Meleagris gallopavo
TCATTCTTGCCTGCAGAAATAAACAAACATATTTTAGTATTATTTTGAATTGCTTCTTCCAGAAAATTTGTCCTCAGACATGCAAGGCTGTGTGGTAAGTAAGGGAAAGAGCCACCATGGAGCTCAGGCTCCAGATGAGCCTCTGCCTCCAGCCCACCCCCATCTCCCATCATTAAAAATTACGTAAATTGGGGAAAACAGCCTGATTATGTTCCATCCCACCTGTCTGAGTGTTGGGTCAAGTCTTGGCCAAACTATTTGCCAAAGAAGAATGTTCTGCCCAGATGGATGGGCACACAGATG
>NW_011123342.1:0-725 GCF_000146605.3 Meleagris gallopavo
GGGCTGGCAGCGGCTGCTGAGCCTAAAGCCAAGTCCTGACAGGCTGGCACCAGCCCCCGGGCCTGAAGCACGGCCAGAGAGGCCGGCACCAGGCCGAGGGCCTACAGACAAAGCCACAGCCGGAGAGGCCGGCGCCGCTGCTGTGGCCTAAAGCCGAAGCCAGAGAAGCCGGCGCTGTCCCCGGGACTTCAATCCGCAGCCCGAAAGGCTGACGCCGGCTGCGGGGCCTAAAGCCGCAGCACCAGAGGCCGGCACCGGCTTCGGGTCTGAAGCACAGCCACAGAGCCCTGCGCCGGCCCCGGGGCCTTGTGCGAACGGACTGTTGTTTCTGCGTCAGATCTTCAAAAGAGCCATTGGTTTGAAGAAGCAGAACATCGTGCATCTGTTCTCTGCGACTTATCCTTAGAAAGAGCTGATCTAAGAAGTCAAATACTGTATGTGTTAGTGGCGTGTTTTAGAAACATTACTACTGAATTAGGTGATTCATTCTTTCTCGCAAAACTGTGCCAGTCGGTAAGTGTTCCAAACAATGCGGGATTAGAAAACATATCGTAGAGTTGTTCTGCTAGGATAAGAAACTGCCAGCGAAAGAAGAACAGATTTAGCAAACATCAAAGAAGGCAGGGCCTCTCCACAAGGCCGGACTGCCTCACTCCGTGAGAAGGCTGGGACGTGACAGGCAGGCACCAAGACACTGCCCTGTCTTTCTCCCGAGCTCATCTTTT
>NW_011123343.1:0-613 GCF_000146605.3 Meleagris gallopavo
CTGACCGTCCGTGACATTCACAGCGTGAGCTCCCTCTGCAAGATGTACTTCAGGGAGCTCCCGAACCCTCTGCTCACCCACCAGCTGTACGACAAGTTCTCGGTAAGCACAAGGCAACGTCTTCCCTTGACCTCTTCCCTGGGCCTCTTGGGAGATGGCTGCAGCAGTGCCCCAGCTCTGAGGCCCTTTTTCTGTTAGCCCCATCAGGTTGACTCGCATGTCTTTGCCATGTCCTGCATTGTACTGATGCCACTTTTGGTGGTCCCAGGAGGTGGTTATTTCCACATTCACAGTGCTGGTGGGAATTCCCTGGAGGTTTTTGTGTTTTTTTGCTATTCCCCACCTATTTACAGAACGGGAATGGGATGAATAGCAAAGTGTACTTGGAGATGAATGCACACTGCAAGGAGCTGAGCTGCCCACCCAGGCTGTAAAGCGGCCCGGTGCTTGGACTCCTTGTTCTCAATGGCACCATCTGTGTGGTTCTATGTTCCCCAGATGTCTCTTAGAAGCAATAAAATGTGCCTTGGTGCTGCCCAACAGCACACTGTCCCCATATTTCCCCACGCTGTGGCAGGTTTCTAGCCTGATTTTCTCACTCCCTTTCTGTACT
>NW_011123344.1:0-1103 GCF_000146605.3 Meleagris gallopavo
CGACCTGCTGGACACGCTCTTTTTAATGCACCCCAGAATGCCATTGGCCTTTTTGGCCACGAGGGCACACTGCTGGCTCATGGCCAACCTGTCGTCCACCAGGACGCCCAGGTCCCTCTCTGCAGAGCTCCTCTCCAGCAGCTCATCCTCCAGCCTGTATTGGTGCATGCAATTATTCCTCCCTAGGTGTAAGACCCAACACTTGCTTTTGTTAAACCTCATCCGGTTTCTTACTGCCCAGCTCTCCAGCCTGTCCAGGTCTCGCTGAATGGCAGCACAGCCTTCAGGTGTGTCAGCCAATCCTCCCAACTTCGTATCATCAGCAAACTTGCTGAGGGTGGCCACTATCCCCTCATCAAGGTCATTGATGAAGATGTTGAACAAGACCGGACCCAGCACAGACCCTTGGGGACACCACTGCTTACAGGTCTCCAGCCAGACTCTGCACCACCAACGACGACCCTCTGTGCTCTGCCAGTCAGCCAGTTCTCAACCCACCTCACTGTCCACTCGTCTATCCCACACTTCCTCAGCTTTGTTATAAGGATGTCATGGGAGACAGTATCAAATGCCTTTCTAAAATCAAGGTAGATTACATCTACCGCTCTTCCCCCATCCACCCAGCATGTGACAGCATCATAGAAGGCCACCAAGTTGATCAAGCACGACCTCCCCTTGGTGAACCCATGCTGACTACTCCTGATAACCTCCTTTTCTCCCAGCTGTCTGGAGATGGTATCAAGCACAAGCTGTTCCATCGCCTTTCCAGGGACAGAGGTGAGGCTGACAGGCCTATAATTACCCGGATCTTCCTTCTTGCCCTTTTTGAAGACTGGAGTGACATTGGCTATCCTCCAGTCTTCAGGGACCTCCCCTGTTGTCCAAGACCTCTCAAAAATGATGGAGAGCGGTTCGGCAATGACCTCCGCCAGCTCTCTCAGCACACGTGGATGCACCCCATCAGGTCCCATGGACTTGTGGACCTTAGTACTGCCTAGGTGCTCACGCACATCCTCTTTCCTGACTAAAGGGAAGTCTCCCATTCCCCAGACCCTCTCCCTAACCTCCAGGGTGTGGGATTCCTGCGGGAGAGCCTTTTCACT
>NW_011123345.1:0-327 GCF_000146605.3 Meleagris gallopavo
CCAGACACCACAGTCACCAGCCTGGCTTGTAACCCAGTGCCTCTGCAAGGCAGCCCATCCCAAACAGAGGCTGAGAGCAGCCAGGAGCAGGTCAGCATCAGTGAGGAGGAGCAGAGCCTCTTGGAGGGGGACTTACCATCAGTCCTCCAGTCCCAGGCACCGGACAGCAGCACTGAGAGCTCTGAGTTGCTCTCTCCATGACAAGAGAGGATGAGTCCCATCTTTATTCTGGACCTCTCACGCCCTCCTGTCTTTTACATAATAATAAAAACACACTCGTGCTCAATCATCGCCTTGACTGTCTGTGGAGTCTTCATTCACACAGAC
>NW_011123346.1:0-523 GCF_000146605.3 Meleagris gallopavo
TCCCAGAGCTGGCTGTGTCCCCTCACCAGGTGCTCAATCATCGGTTCAGATCGTGACTTAGCAATTCCCATACGGTATTGAAAAACAGTATCTGAAGGAGAGTCTGAAGCTGTGCTGCTCATGCTTCCTTAGAGACTGTTGCAATATATTCTGTAGTGCCACGATGATATTTTAAAGCATAGAAATATAAATGACCAAAAGTCCATCTCTGTATTTTCGTGGGAGGGTGTGTGTGGAATTAATATATACGTATACATATACATATACATATACATATACATATACATATACATATACATATACATATACATATATGGTTTCTTATTCATTAATTTCACAGACGTTTAAGTAAGACCCGGCTCCTCCCAGCAGCGGGCTGCAGCCGGCGGCGGAGCTGTCCGTGGTCACGGCCGCCAGCTGCGCCGAGGGGCGACCCGGCCCGTGGGAGGGTCCCTTCCAACGCTCCCTTCTTCTGAGTACGCTTTGACCGCTGTAATAACCCCCTTCTTTTTTTTTTTTTTTT
>NW_011123347.1:0-823 GCF_000146605.3 Meleagris gallopavo
CCCACGTACCTGCACAACCCCTTCTGGTTATCTTTCAGTCCCTCATCAAGTTCAGCTCCATCTGTGCCTTGGCTTTCCTAATCCTATCTCTACACGCATGGACAACAGCCCTGCATTCCTCCCAGGATACACAAGCCTGCTTCCACTTTCTGTACATTTCCCTCTTTTCTCTCAGTTTAAGCACAAGAGCTCTCCAACCTCCAGAATAAGAAATCAAGTAGAGGGGGCAGGAAACTGGCACGGCTGGGCAAGTACCTGCTGGTCAGACTAAGGGAAAGAAGGAAACGTACGGGCAGTGGAAGCAGGGGTGGGTGGAATACCCAACGTGTAGAATACAGAGACTCTGTCTGGATGTGCATGGATGGGAGCAGGAAAGCCAAGGCTGCCCAGAGAAACGCTGGGTACCCATCCCTGGAAGTGTCCAAGACCAGGTTGGAGGGACCCAGGCAGCATGACCTAGCGGGGGGCAGCCAGCCCACAGCAGGGGTTGGAACTGCATGGGCTTTATGGTCCCTTCCAACCCAGACCATTCTGTTATTCTATGATTGCCTTCTCTTTTTTTTTTCTAAAGAAAAAAAAAAGCTGCCTCTATTAAAGCACATCCAACCTTCACATTGGTACTCCATTTAAGGAGAGTCAAAGAGGGGTCACTTCAGGACAAAAACATTCTCAAATAACTCTGTAAAAAAGAAGAGAGAAAGTACAAGCCTTAAGTCACAGAATCACAGTCAGAACCACAGAATGGTAGGGGTTGGAAGGGACCTCAAGAGATCACTGAGCCCAACCTGCTGCTAAAGCAGCACCCCAGAATAGGTCACACATG
>NW_011123348.1:0-307 GCF_000146605.3 Meleagris gallopavo
AAATGTTAATAATGACATCCCAAGCTGCAGAAGAGATTTAAAACAGGATGTGTACTCTTGAAATTGAAATTGTCTTTCTATTAGATAGAAAGTGGTAGAATTTGGAAGGATTGTGAAGATTTCCGTAGAACTTTAGTAGGAGTAGATATAAAATGTAAGTTTTACCTAGGAGAGATCACTTGTGAAGTCATTTTCTACTTTGCTCCAGGTACAGAAAATAATGAGAACAAGCTACCTAGAAGGGGAAGAAGTTCTTCCATATTAGTCTGTGATATTTTCACAGTCCTTTATCAGAGGACTTCTAATG
>NW_011123349.1:0-686 GCF_000146605.3 Meleagris gallopavo
TATAGTTGCAATTATTTTCATGTACTAGCACTGCAGAATAACATGAGTTAGTGCCTGAATATGTTGGTATTTTTAAACAAAATTATCTGTAATTTCCGTTGACAGCTATGTTTGATCTTCACTAAATTATGTCAGTGTTTTCAGAAATACCCTATTCTTGAGCGCCTAAGAAATACGTAATATGTTACTAAAAAGGAATCCTCAGATTTACGTAATTTTTCCATACTTGTAAAATATGATTATCAGCTGAATATCTCTGATTTTCTTTTCATCATGCTTTCAGTGGTACCTGTACCACTTTTGCCTTGATTTCTTTTACCTTATGTTTAATGATTGCCGTTTGGATGCTCAGGAATCAAGCAGCCATTCTTTTTCATTGTTTATTTCCTATTTCCCTTCAGTATGGTCGCTTGGGACAAGAAGGTATATATTTTAAATTGCACTGACATTTTCAGACCATTTCTCTTTCTGCATGGTCCCAGCACCTGGCATGCTGACGATAATCCTGAATATACATTGCTTCAAAGCTCTCTTCTAGAACTAATGGAATAGTTCCTTATGAGACACAATCCGATCACAGTTCTGGCAATATTTTGTTCCACCTCCTGCTTCCTGTGGGTGACATGAATAGCGCTGCATCACGCATAGCTCTCTGCTCTTACAGTTCTGATGCTGTCAGGGCACTC
>NW_011123350.1:0-427 GCF_000146605.3 Meleagris gallopavo
CCCCGGGAAAGGCTGACACCGGCTGCAGGGCCTAAAGCCACGGCACAAGAGGCCGGCACCAGCTTTGGGCCTAAAGCACAGCCACGGAGCCCTACGCCGGCCCCGGGGCCTGAAGGTGAAGCCACAGCCTGAGAGGCCGGCACCAGGCCTGGGGCCCAAAGCCAGAGGCAGAGGCCAGCACCGGCCATGGGACACAGGTGTGCCTTCCTGTTGGTTTCTGCTGATTCCTATAGGACTCCAGTGACCACTCTGAGGCCATACTGGTCCTTACTGGTTGTTACTTAGCCATACTGGACTTTTCTGGTCCATACTGCTGTGCACTTCTTCCAGTTCCTACAAGTTCCTCTGGGACTCCACTGACCACTGCGAGGCCATATTGCGTTTTTATGGGCTGCATGAGAGTCATCTTCACTTTGCTGTTGCTTTA
>NW_011123351.1:0-889 GCF_000146605.3 Meleagris gallopavo
GAAAGATGGGGTTCTCAGCATCAGAAGGGAGCTGGGATTTATTTTCTGTTTCTAGACCTCTTCCTACTGTGTTTTACTAATACAGCACTTATTTTCACAGTTTACCTCTGTGCCTTTCTTTGGGGATCTG
Organism: Meleagris gallopavo; assembly: GCF_000146605.3. Classification (NCBI taxonomy): domain Eukaryota; kingdom Metazoa; phylum Chordata; class Aves; order Galliformes; family Phasianidae; genus Meleagris; species Meleagris gallopavo. The sequence goes on from NW_011123351.1 coordinate 131, forward strand.
GAAAGAATGCAGCCCGACTTCTACCTCCATACTCTCATCCCTAGTGCAGAACAGGAGGAAGAAAAGAGTCCAGCAGAATTTTTCTGAGAGCAGTGTCAGATGAGATAAAGTCATGCCCAGGAGCTGAGCCACTTCTTGCCAGGAGGGCCTCAAGGAGCCCCTAAGGAGTGACCCAAGCTGACATTTTCCTTTGTTAGACTCTTCCAGGGCAGGAGCTGAATCTTTTGCCCAAATGGATTTGTATTGTCCAGAAATGCTTGAGTCTCTCTTCCAGACACTCTTAGGGTGCATGGACTAAACAGAGCATGAAGCCTGAACATGAAATTGAACAGCACGGGAAAACAATGTGCTGTCTGTATCTGCAACGTCTTGCATTCAAGTGGAGTTTCTCAGAAGCTATTACTGTTGTGTTTTCTTCTCAGAGATCTCTGTAAGTACCCCTCAGCACCAGCCTCAAGTGACCTGCTTGTCTCTCTACAATTCTTGGCCTCGAAATGATTCTTGTCTGTTCCTGCTGCTCCCCATACTCAGTGTCTACTCTTGGAGTGATTTTATTTCCTTGTTTAGACTCATTAAATATTTGTTGCATCCTTTAGTGTGTCCTTCCCTGCTTCTGCGGAAGAAGGGTGGCTTCTACTAAATCCAAAAACAGTGGCAAAGGCTAACTGGACATACTGGTTGGTTCTCTCTGGATAATAAAAGAAGGAACATGTAATGGATCCAAAGGAAAGGTTAAATCTGGCAACTGCCAAATCATTT
>NW_011123352.1:0-395 GCF_000146605.3 Meleagris gallopavo
TCGAAGTAACCAAGTGGCAATAGGCTCATTTGGGTGACGTGAAAAGTCTTTTCTCAGACTTCGAATTTCATTCATTTTCAGAGATCGACCAACAATAGTAACGATATCTTGCTCACCTCTTACTCTTTCGGGACTTCTTGTTGCCCTCATTGGCGCCGGTGACCGTGGTCTTACTGAGGGCCCCTCCCCTGGACTTAGGGGCGCTTCTTGTGGATCTTGGAGCCACTCCTCTGGACCTCTCTCCTCTTCTTTCTTCTCTTCTAACTGAGTCGAGATTCGTTTCATTTTCCGTCCTCTTACAGGGGCAAGTGACATCAATTGTGGTGCTTCCTGTAGTTGATCAGGTTGGTCAGTTCCAATGCTCTCATCCTCCAGTTCAGCTCGGAACCTGTCTC
>NW_011123353.1:0-818 GCF_000146605.3 Meleagris gallopavo
GATTTTGGCAGAGGCCGAGAGAGAGTATACCTGCATGGCTGCTCAGGTTATGGGATTCAGGAGCAGAAAGTGTTATGGTTAATGGGCCGGAAATGTCAAAGCTGGCCACCATAGCATTACATCCTGCTGTCAGGCAGAGACTATACGCTGCCATCCAGTATAGCAATGAGAACCACTCAATAATAGATTGGTTAATGGCAGCGTGCCGGATGGTCTGGCCAAATAAAACAGATATTCCCCTAAACACAGGACTATGGTCCTCCATGGAGGACCTTCAAAACTACATTTGCGAGTTAGGCATGAGAGAAGCAATATATGAAGACTCGTAGGATAGCCCGGTGTCATGGTTTTATATTTTTTTTTGTTTCGGTTTGGTTCTCAGTATTCCGCATCAATACATCATGTAGTATACTGGGAGTTAAAGTGTTAATGCTCCAATTCCAGGCACCTATCCCTATACGTTACAGAAGTCATGGGATCTGGCCCTTCCGGGTGGGGCCGTCTCTTACTGCCTGGCAGTGGGTGCTGGAGGGTGCTTTCCTGGCCGTTCCAAGCTTTTCAGGTTTGAATCGGTATCGGGAACTCTCTCTCTCTCCTGTTTTATTTGATTTATTAGTCTCAATTTCAATCAGATTGTATTATATTGTGTTATCTTGCATTCCGATATCAAAATTAGTAAAATAAGTTTTCCTCCATAGATTGTTGCCGCTTGTTTTTTTTGTTTCCTTCCCTTCCTTCCCATTTGTGGCTGGGAAGGGAGGGCAGGGGTCTACCGCCCCCCTGTCACGGGTGTAGATTGATCTCGTTTACTCCGTGAC
>NW_011123354.1:0-755 GCF_000146605.3 Meleagris gallopavo
ATTTCGTAAGATGCCCAGGAAAATGCTTGAGCTGTAATCATTTGCTTTACTCAGCGATATCAGCAACTTCAGAAATGCAAAGTTCTAACCTATTTGTGTAGAAATACTCAAACCTTCCAGTACCTAACCTGTGCTTAAAGCCTTCAGTGACAGAAAACCCACTGGATGGAGCCAGAGGCATGCATCTCACCCCATACCCTCTGTACAGCCACCATTTGTTTAAAGGATCACTCCTCCTTGAGGCACAAAACTACAGCAGTTTACACAATGGGCTGACACACAAGGGCTCTCTCTAGATACAAACTGCAACAGAGGGCATAAGGACAGTGTGAAACCAACACTCATATCAGATCTGTGTCTCTGCTCTGCTCCCAGTAGGAGCATGATGTTTTACTCCCCTTTCAGAGGAAGATTCTTCTTCAAGGATGACAAAATCCAGCTCAGCTGCAGAACTTAGTATGCAATAGTAATAATTATCTGACATTGTCTGTAGTGAAAGAATTCTAAGCACGAGATAACGAAGGGTGTCTGAGTTTCAGCCGGGCTGGAATTGTTTTCTTCAGTGTCTGATATGGTACTACAGGTTTTTTGTTCTAGATTGCACACTGATGCTTGGAGTTACTGCTAGGCAGTGCTGTACAGAGCCAAAGTCATTCTCAGCTGAGAGCCCAAGGAAGTGAGAGGGAACAGAATTAGAACAGCTGACTGAAAACTGGCCAAAGGGATATTCCCTACCATATGACATAATTGGGGAA
>NW_011123355.1:0-620 GCF_000146605.3 Meleagris gallopavo
CAAAAGAGCAAACCAAAGCAAAGCAAGGGAAAATAAAAGCAGCCTCAATTTTGGCAGCTCGATCTTCCTGGTGGTTGCTTTGTTGTCCTTCACTGGCCCGCCTGCTGGGCACATGAGCATCTCCATCGCACACCTTTACACCTCATTGCAGCCTTTCAGGACCTAAAGGGAGCCACAAACAGGAGAGGAATCAACTCTTGGAAAGGGCAGGATGTGACACCTTGACGCGCTGTCCCCACTTCCCCTGGGAAGTCCTCGAGCTGCTCACAGTGTCCCCAACCCCCATAGTGGGAGTTTACAGATCCTTCCAGGGGCCCACAGGATCAACCTGGGGACTCCCTGGACACCCCAAAACCAACCTGCGATGTTTCCAGACTCTTCTGGGTGAGTCCAGAACCCCCTGGATGCCCACAAACCTCTCTAGGACTTCTCCTGCAGATCCTTCTGCATGATTCCAAGGGGGGATGAGGAGGGTTCTGGGGGGGGGAGGGAGGGTAGAATGAGCTAGTGAGGCTTCTGTGGGGTGGAAAGGGGGTCTGGGGATGGGAGGAAAGGGTGGAAGGGGGAAACTGGGAGAGTTGTGTGGAGCTTCTGTGGGGTGTAAAGGGAGTCTGGGGGAG
>NW_011123355.1:2286-3320 GCF_000146605.3 Meleagris gallopavo
ACTGGTCATTGTCTGGTCATCCATCTGTCCTTGCATGGAGATCAGCTCGGAAGAAGGATGGAGGGGAGCATCTTGGAGCCTGCACACGGCATCCTCACATTCCCACAGATGGGACAGCTCTGCTTTGTGTCAAGGCCCTTGACTCCCTGACGGTTTGTTACATGTATTTCGCTCATGCTGCTCTAATGAACAAGCTTACAGCGTGTTTCCCAGTTCAGAGCACTGTACCCACATTGTTTTAGCACATTTAACATCTATTGTAGCTTTGTGAGAAAGTATTTGTTAGGTAATCCGGTAACTATGTTTCTAAAATATGTTACTAATAGGTATATGGTGTTCTTACTTTCCACATCAGCTGTTTCTAAGGATGTGTTACAGCTTAATTCCTTAGGTCAACTGCCCTTATCAATGTTCAGTGCAGAAACAACACTTTCACTTTGCACACAGGCAATCATCAGCACAAAGATCTTCAGGTAAGAGCAGGAGAAGGAAAGAGACAAAAGTCCCACGAAAGAACAAACACAAAGCCTAGGAAGAAAGACAGTGCTACAGCACTACAACTCACAACACGTTCTTACCCACAGAGGCTTTCCCTTCCCCGCTTCCACAATGCCATTCCATCAAATCCCAGGCTCCTCCCCTACAATGAGCTGCAATTAATCCATGTCACAGAAACCAGTTGCCAATGCAAGGCTTGTGCTGTCAGCTCGCAGCCACCAACAATCCCTCCAACACAGCATTTCTACTGCCAAACCTGACTAATTTCTCACCTGCAGTGCACTTACGGAAGGTATTACTGGTCTCATTGCTGCTGAGAGAGTGGCAAAGGAACCCAGGTCTGCCTGACAGCTCTGCATCGCTTGCAGCAAAGCTGCACGAGCAAACAAAAAGCTCTGAGCCGCAGACTGAGAAACATGCTTCCACTCCTGCCTTGCACAACTAAGGACGAAGCACCTCCACACTGTTTGGCCTCGCCAAGGGATGCACACAGCTCTCAGTACCACCACTGACACAACACTCAGCTCACCCTACAA